>NC_091133.1:43271081-43581535 GCF_040183065.1 Periplaneta americana
TACTGTGTTAATGTTTGTAAAATTCCTCATACTGTACAGAAATTTATTTAGAGCGTACAGTGTGATAGCCAGCTGACAACGAACTCACGGCTAATGCACTGAAATCTCACCTTAAATGTACCTGTCTTTCTTGTATGACGTTAGGATTATCTGGGACAAGCATTACATACAGACAATAACATTGGTTCTTTTAGTTTCTTGCTATAACGAATTGATTCAGAGAAAGAAAACTTGATATGCATTTCATTTATGAAATAGGAGATTGAAATTGAAGAAATGTTTCAAAGTTTTAACAGTCAAAATATCACTTACAATGTATATCAGAATTCACATTTGCAAAAAACAGAATGTCTGTAACCAAACTCCGGATAAATGGCTTGAGTTCAATGCTAGCTGACTACACTGACTACAGTAGTTAACTACCAAACGGAACGTTTCCGGACATGGATTCCTGAACATAATTCATATTGATCATCTCTGCCACCCTAAAAACTTTGTAACGAAGTTACAGAATCACCCATATATGTTCAGTAATGTATATTCTCTTCTCTATAGTAAATGCAAATTAAACCGATAAACTCTGTTGACTGATAGGAGATATCATTTGAAAAATTTGAGGTAGTATATCACGTGCTAGAAACTCTTGGTTCCTTAGGAGCATGACGAGAATGTGCCCAGGGAAAAATGCTATAATATAATCGTATGCGCTTACACTGTACCTCAACTCAGTCCACAACGTAAGGCACTCTGTTTACAAATCGCTACTCAAACATTACAGTGACTTGGAATAATCTAGCAATACTTTTCGTGATAGGTGGATTGGGAGTGATGGTTCAGTATCGTGGCCTGCTAGGTCACCTGATCTAAGCCCATTAAACTTTTTGTTTGGGGTCACATGAACACCGAAGTCCCATACACTCCAGTTGCTTCAGCCGAAGTTCTTGTGATACTGGTCGTTGCTGTAGTCCATGAGTTAAGAGAAATGCCTGATATATTAGTGATGGTTAGACAGTTATTGATTATGAGATGTAGAGCCAAAATTAAATCAGGAGGATCATATTTCGAACAAAATCTGCCGTATTATTTTTGTTAGATGATTGTGCAGTTATATCCATGTGTTAACTTCTTTTTTCTTTTTAATGTGTATAATTCTACAGCATTAATTTCATTTTTTGTTAAGTAATTGTGTTTTTAAAATAACGAATTTTTCGTTACAATAAAAAGTTAAATGTACGGTAATAAAGCATAGACCTATAGTTTTCAAAAATAAAATAATTAACACTCTGTACCTTGTGAACATTTGGTTTCTGGCCATTGGTTTTCTTTCTTTAATTTTTTATTTGGTGTCTTTTACAATTCTAGGATAATAATAATAATAATAATAATAATAATAATAATTCTTTATTTATACTGGCAGAGTTAAGGCCATAGGGCCTTCTCTTACACTCTACCAGGTCACAAAGTATACAAGCAGTTAAAATTTAACAAAAAGTTAAAGAACAGAATACTAACATATTACAAAAAAATAATAATAATAATAGCATAATAAAATCGACACTAAACAACATGAAAATAATACCATAATAGAAAAAAACGAAAGTAAAATATATTGGAGTATAGTGAAAGCAACTCGTTTAGTACAAATGGTTAATATGGAAAAACGTAAGGAAGAATATATCAAAATGGAATGTAATAAAATAGTAATAAAAAAGAAAAGAAATACGAAAATTAAATAAAATTCACGATAAAAAGGCTATGATAATAAAGTCATCGGCTGATAAAGAGAACAAAAAAGGGGAAAGGAAAGAAAAAGAAATATATAGCCTATATTTTTACAAAACTATGGCAGAGAAAAAGGGCTTATATCTGAAAGGTATCTAATTAAATAAGTGGATGTTTATCAGTTCAATTTAGAACCACTCCGTATAGTAGGTTATTTTACGACACTTTATCAACATCTTAGGTTATTTAGCGTCTGAATGAGATGAAGATGATAATGCCGGTGAAATGAGTCCGGGGTCCAACACCGAAAGTTACCCAGCATTTGCTCATATTGGGTTGAGGGAAAACTCCGGAAAAAATCCTCAACCAGGTAACTTGCCCCGACCGGGAATCAAACCCGGGCCACCTAGTTTCGTGGCTAGACGCGCTAACCGTTACTCCACAGGTGTGGGCTCACTCCGTATATGCTAAAAATAAAGACTACCACCAAAAATGATTAACCTTCCTATAAGTTAGTATCTCATTTCAGTATTCGTACTGCACACGCTCATACGTAAAAGTTGCTTCTTAGACGATTATTCAACTTCTGACCGCTTAGCTCTCGTTAATAGTCTACATTGGCATAAGAATTGAGCTTTTAACATCGTTTTAAATCCAGGAATTACCGAAACAAAAGTCATCACCAGGACCCAGGTGCCCGATCATTAAAGTTATTTGGTCCATAGTGTTTACATTATTTTTATGAATTCCAGGACTTTTATTGCTTGTGGTACACTTTCACTTTCCGGGAATAAACTGAAGCTCATATTATGTTTTATTGGATTTCCACCTGCTGTAACAGCTACAATTTATTCATGAAGCTTTGCGTAAAAAATTGTGAATTACTCAGGTTCTTTGTACCATGCGGAAAGGTTGAGTACGTCATTGTTATCACCATCATCATCACCGCCTCCATATATTACGCTCTCTAGCCTGTCTAAAGTAACAAAGAGAAGCTACTCTGTTTGGATTAGCGACTTTGAAGGCACTGTTTCGGGTGAAAGTTAATTATGTACAACGTAACACAGCAAAGTCAAATTATGCAAAGCTCAAAAGTAGCAGCGAAATTTGCGGTTTGCCTTCTTTTAGGTTAAAGTGCTTACCTCCTTTCTATTCACTCCAGGTAGTCACGGTAGTTCATTACGTAAATTAAATATATGAAAAATTTCCGATTTCTAATCATTATTTATTTATCTAGCTTTCTTCATTTTATTATCATGTTACTTTGTATAGGTTATTTAGAGTTACCCGTTTTTTCTTAATTGTCGTGTTTTCATAAGTTTAAATTGAGATAGTAAGTTCTTAGGTCCTACTTTAATTTGGCCGGTACATTTTTTGTGTAAAATTTAGTCGCTGAGAACTTTCCTCTAGTTAAAATTTCAATTAGTTTAATTGCTCACAATTATATTGAAGTTTACTACCTCATTTATGGACAGGAAACAATATAAGAATCGCCATATATCAGATGAAAAGAAACTGGATCAAGATTCGGACTAGTTGTACAATGTAAAGCACTTACAAGTAAGAAAACTGGATTGCCAATGTAAGTAAGCGCTTTGCAAGCAATTTAGTGGACGGTATCCTTTGTGTTATATAAAATACCTCGAACTATAAGTGAAAATTACTCAGTTTGGAATGTTAACTGTTAACATGTCTATCTTATTCTCAAATTTTGAGACAATCATTACCAACGTTGTTAGCCTACGATAATGGAAACATTTTTCTAGGAGATAAAACATCATTTTGAAATGAACCTATACTGCATTATCAGTATCCCTTTATTTTAATTTGGTGCATAACTATATTAATGTGCTAAAACCAGGGGCGGCTTTCGAAGAGGGGCTGCGGAGCTGCAGCACCCCCAGACATTTGTGGCTCTTGTCTCGTTTTATGTTGTGAAAAACATTTATTATACAGTCTCTATTTAGCGGCTCGAATTAAAAAAAAAATTCGCTCTCAATGACATGCACGCAATCGTTAGTGAAGTCACTTCCTCCCCTGGTGCTGCCAGAGCGAAACCAGAGACAAGGAATATGGGGTGAAGCCACTTCCTCTCCTGGAGCTGCCAGTCTCGTCTCGGATGCTTTGCGCGTTAGTTTTACCCCTCCCCGCTGCTGCCCCTCGCCGTGAATCCAGAGTTTCCAGGCGCTGTAAAATTTGCAGCAGTTTGTCAGTAGCGCGCAGTTTTAAATACATTTTCTTTAATGTTGTGAGTATAACAAGTGCAACAATGTTTAATTCTGTACAATATTTACAGTCTATTCAGTTCAGTACCTTAACAATTCAGGAGAAATGTGAAATTAAGTGCCCAACAGTTGAATATCATAATGTAAAGAGCCGCTAAACAAAATACAAAGGCTCGCATATTTTTTTCCTAATTTATCCAGAATCCCTGCTTTCTTCTCTCGATCTCCACACAGTCTGTATTAGATTAATGTGTTTCAAAGACAATTCCATCAGCTGGGGCAACAAAATGGATTTAAAATAAGAACAGTAAATGTTGTTATGAGAAGAAAGAGCCATTGCTAGAATGTTTTCAAACCATAATGGAATCTGAAACATCTAACATCACAATAAATGAGGTAAGCGCCCTGGTGCGTGCTCTTTAAGATCCTGAATTCAATTTCTGGCTCAGTTATTTTTTTCATTTATTGATGTATCATGTAGATATATTATACAACCAACTACAACATCGCCAGCTATATATTTCTAAGGTTCAAATCTGCATATAAAAAAATTAAATTATGGTTTATTTAACGACACTCGCAACAGTAGGGGTTATCAGCGTCGCCGGTGTGCTAGAATTTTGTCCGCAGGATTCTTTTAAATGCCAGTAAATCTACTGACATGAGCCTGTCTCATTTAAACACAACTTACAAGATAAGGCGCATGGAATTAATCTTTAAATAAAGTAAGTTGCTCGGTTTATTTTTGTATCCAGCCCCCCTTAATTCAATATCCACGAGCCGCCACTGGCTAAAACACACATAATTTAATTGTATTTACTTACCGAACAGTATCTTACGAATCAGAGGAAAATATTAACTAGACTAAGCATTTTATGAAATTTATTTCTGCTCATCGTGTTTTATAGCTAAAGAATAAAGCACTACTGGTAAGCGGGAATTGAAGGTGGAATGCAATATGACTAACTTCATTACATGACCTTCTTAATCACAATCAATGTAAATTACAGTATTTTGTGTTTCAATGAATCATTCGTATTACTGGCAGTAATACATGAAGAATTCTAGAAAAAAGTTACTAGATAAACATGTATATAGCAACGTTGTAAAGAGATGGAAAGAAACGGGTATCAGATTATAAATTAGCACACTAATTTAGATTTTTATCTCTATTTTTTATATGTATAATTTATTTTTTTTTGGGGTAATGAGAGGAATTCATTAACGTTTTTATATTTTACATATTTTGTTCATGGAAACTTGATCCATTTTTGTTGACTATAATATTAAATTACCTTAGATATATCAGCGTAATCTGAGTAGCATAATCATTGTAACTGTAGTAATTCATAGTATAAAATATAATTCCTAACAAGTGTAACAGTCATCAATTGATCGTGAAATTGATGCCGTTTGTTCTGTGTTTAACATGGTAATAATTATTAATTCTACAACTTTTCACAGTAAATGATACATTTCAATATACAGGGTGAATAAAAGTCTTTTCCTGATTATGAACAATTGTATAGGTAGATTCCAAGTGTCCAAGTCCTTTTATTAACATTTTAACTTGCTTTATTCACGTTTTAATTTAGCCTTTTCAAACCTATATACAGAGTCTTCTAAAAAAAGATTCCAGTATTTACATAGTAGATAGTATGCATCAAAACAAGAAATAAAAGTCCTACAAACATGGGTCCTGACATTAAGGGGAGAGGATGGTATTTTAAAACTTTATTCCTATTTCGTATAAATTATTAATTTTTTGTATGTAGAGAGCTCATAGCTGTGGCAACTCAACCAAATAAAAATATTTAAAAAAATTATTTGGAGGCCCAAATTTGAAACAAATATACCCAATGCAGGATTGTACTAAAACCGATATATCAAAACCGTTTTTAAAGATAGATTTAAACAGTTTTTGCAATGAATTTGCAAAACCATGTTCTACAACCTGTCTGTAACAGAATTTTAATATTAGTCCCTACGTTTGTAAAATAAACAATTAAAATTTAGTAACAATATTCTGATTTCCTTTCTTGCAAACAAACGGATGTATTTTTAAAATGAAATCAATTAATAAAATTCTGTTACAGAAAAAAGTTTCCTAATAGTCTAAAGAGTGTGTGTTCTGAATTTCTTGCATGTATCTTTAATAGTTCAGAAATTATATCCATTTTGTCTGGCAATGTAGCAAAAAAAAAATGTTACTGGAAACCGATAAAAGCGGGCGTGTCATTTAAAAGTCCATAGCGCAGGAAGTTTAAAAATGACGTCTCAACATCCAATAAGGGCACAAATACCCACAAAATGTTATGCAATGCATTCGACATATATCAAAGGGTATTTTAAAGAAAAAACATTGTTTTTTTTTTAATTTAATTTACCGGAAACAACAATAAGAGTGGGCTGGTGATTTAAAAATCCATAATGGAGGGAACTTAAAAATGGCGATCCACACATATCACAGAGTACTTTAAAGAATTTTTTTTTTTTTGAAAAATTAGTCATTTTTCATCAAAAATACCATCCTCTCCCCTTAATAACTTCTGAGAAATGAGAAAATTTTTACCCCCACTGTAAGAGCAGCATTTCTTCCACTGTGAGCTCTTGGGCAAGAGGAAACAGAATGCAACAGTTTGTCACTATATATATATTACAAGCATCAAGTATCAAGAGGACGCTTAAGCAGTACGTTAGAGTCAGTAATCGTAATACTGCAGTATATTTCTGTACTAATCAGCTACAGTCTATACAAAACTAGAAAGATATTGACAGTTCAGCGGCTTAAAGGTGTCACCATGGTAACCGCTCAAACCAGCCAACCACAGTCTATGGCGATAGGTCGGCGTTGCCGACTCTTTCATAGCGAGCACGTGGTAGCCAGCTGTTTTGTTCGGAAGAGTTTAAACTTCACAGAAATATTGTGGTTCTGTCGTGGCTATTGTTTTCGTAGGTATTCCGGTGGTATGTGTATTTATATTACCGACTATGTTCAAAAAGATGCAAATTTCGCTACGAGAAGCGGAATCTTTCACTGCAGCGTTCTCCTCTGAACAGTACCGTAAAGAATTTAGGTTTCATATCCCCAGTGGTCGGGGAAAAAGAGCTTAAGTCATCATTTTTTGGGATATAAGATTTCCTTAATTAAATCAGTGTCCCAAAAACATCTATTTAGAGTCTGCAAGCAAGTCACCATTCTCATCCTGATATCCGTTCTTAATTTCCTTCATACCCTTATATAAATCTCGAATGTTTTTATTCTTACTATTTGTTTCCACCTCATTCAGTTTTTCCTTCAAGTAATCTCTCTTTTTATTCCTAAGTGTACGACTTGCTTCCCGTCTTTCATTGAAATAATTATCTCTATTCTCCACGATTGGATCCTGTAAGAATTTCAATTTTGCCTGTTTCCTTCTATCTACTACAATGGAACAATCTTCATCAAACCATGGTTTCTTTTTCTTAGTTTCATGATAACTTATGCTCTGCTCAGCTGCAATTTTGATATTATCTCGGATATTGTCCCACATGCTATTAACATCTAACTCTTCCTCAGCTTCGTCAGCAGTTGCTAAAGCAGCAAATCTATTTGAAATTTCAACTGATAACGTTGCTTAGTTTCCTCGTCCTTTAATTTCAGAATATTGAATTTTGTCATATTAGGCTGTTGCTCTACTCACTTGGCTACTGATAGTCTTTCTCTTAATTCTCCAATTACCAAATAATGGTCGGAATTACAGTCTGCCCCCCTGAAAGTTCGAATGTCTACTATACTAGTGTGCCTTCATTTATCTATCAAAATGTGATCTATCTGGTTATATGTCATTCCGTCTGGAGAAGTCCACGTATATTTATGTATATCCTTATGGGGGAATGTTGTACTCTTGACAATTAAATTTTTTCATTTGGCAAAGTTGACTAACCTAACTCCATTGTCATTACTACTTACGTGTAGGCTCTCTTTTCCAATTGTTGGTTTAAAAATATCCACCCGTCCTAATTTAGCATTGAAATCCCCCAATAAAACTTTCATGTGATATCTAGGTAACTGATCAAAAGTGTGTTCCAATTCATCATAGAAGCTATCCTTTATATGGTCGTTTTTCTCTTCTGTAGGGGCGTGAGCATTTATAACTACGATATCGCACCATCTACCCTTAAGTACTAAATACGGTAACCTGTCACTGATAAATTGGACCTTTTTTACTGCTGATTTTAATCTTTTATGTACAAAGAATCCTGTTCCTAATTGGTGATTATCATTTCCTTCCCCATAATACAACAAGTAACCTCCTAGTTGTGATATGCCATTCCCATCTCACCTAACCTCTTGTACTCCCACGAAGTCTATTCTATATCTAGCTAGTTCTTTTGCTACTAATGTTACCCCTCCTGTTCTATAAAGACTAGTTACGTTCCATGTACCAAATCTTATAACATTTTTCCTTTGCTGTGGTCGTGCCGGAGGATCAGCCCAATTCCGAGGCTTACTGCTAGGTTTCGTAACAAGCTGTTTTTTACGGTGATGGGTTATTAGCCCTTCGCCCAACCCCCAAGCTGGAGGACCACCCCTTATCGGCTGTCCACGACTGCTTATTCAATATATTCGCAGCTACTCTCCATATCTGGAGGCCGTCTCCTCTATCCGCAACATATGGACGCGCCATGCCGTGGTGATAGTGCTTTATATAATAATAATAATAATAATAATAATAATAATAATAATTATTATTATTATTATTATTATTATTATTATTATTTTAGGAAAGAATCTGATACAAATTTACGAGTTTGTGTCAACTGCTCGATTCCGACACGGAAGGCAGCAGCGCAATCAGTCACACCGCAATACCGCACAACTTCACAACGTCGCTCTCTTCCCATGTGGGAGAGAGAGAACTGTCAATACCTTTTTAGTTTTATATAGACTGTAAGTTAGTTTCGTATGTGTTGAATAGGAGCATGTTTTGTTTCTTGTCCAAGAGCTCACAGTACGTAAAAGATAAGCTCCTCTTACAGTGGCAGTAACATGCTCCTATTCAACAGATACGGAACTTACTTACCTCACTGGTACAGTAATACTACTGCAGTAGTACTCTAATGTACTGCCCTTTGCTTAAGCGTCCTCTTGATACAATCACAAACAAAGGTGTGCTGTGTAATACGTAGTGACAAACGGTTGAATTTGGTTTCCTCTTGCCAAAGAGCTCACAGTAGAAGATATGCTGATCTTACAGTGACGGTAAACATTTCCTCATTTCTCAGATGATATTACGTTTAGGACCCATGTTTGTAGGACTTTTATTTCTTGTTTTTGATGCATACTATTTCCTCTCTAAATATTGGAACATTTTTTAGAACATTCTATATAACTGTGTACATTTATTTAAGAGAGACTCGAAAGTCTCGACTTAGTGTCTGCATATGGTTTTTCAAACAGATTTAATAATAATAATAATAATAATAATAATAATAATAATAATAATAATAATAATAATCCGTGGCGCTACAGCCCGTGAACGGCCTAGATCGACCAGCCGGCTGCTGGCCTCACGCCCACATGCTGAAGCAGAGGTGGACTATCATCCAACCAGAATGGAGGTATCTTGTGGTTAGCACGATGATCCCCCCATCCGTTATAGGTGGTATCCGCAACTAGATTTCGCTACCTATCGTAGCTCCCAAAGTGCATCGCGATGCTGGGTGGGCACCGGTCGCATACACTGGCCGAAATGTCATGAAAAAATTTCTTCCCCCATGAGGAATCGAACCAGCGCGCTTTCCGTAACGCGAGTCCCAGGCGGGATGCTTTTGACCGCGGCGCCATGGCGCGGGACTTTCAAACAAATCTAAGGGATCAAATTTATTTTATCAGTTTTTGTCATTTTTCTCATAAGTTGTCATTTGTACTTAGAACAGTTTGGAATCCACCTCTTCAATTGTAACATAAAAACTTCCTTAGACAGCAAATTAAGTTGCAACATTATATTGTCCAATTCATAGAGTTTTCTTTCCATTCATATAGCTCCACAGTACAATACAGTTCAGTATCAAAATGACATCTATGAAGGAAAAACATAGTGCGTTTTCTGCTACAACGAAACGAGATTATGCCACTACTAAAATACGTTAAGTATGCATAGAGTGTTCGTTGTTGAAAGAGAGAGTGAGCGTAGTTAGCAATGCAGGTGCATGAGTACCTGTTAGGGAACTCTATCGTGATATAAGCAGGGTGATTTTGTAGCTTTATGTGGTTAACCAATCAACGAATCGCAGTGCAATGTAAACAAAGTAATTGCCGAAGCACAACGCTGAACCCTACGCACGAGAATCGTAACCCCATTCAATTGCTGCGATACACTACACATTTTAGTTGTAACCTGGCCATACCTCAGGCTTCACGTCATTCATGACGTAATGACACTGTAAGGACAACTAATGTCCTCATGTTGTGGTATAAATTCCTACTTTTAGCCATTACAGTTCGGAAACTCATCCGGAGGGTGTATGTATGAAATCCACCGTATGTAAAGATTATGAAAGGATGGATGCAATGTTCAAGAAGTCTGGCATTATTGGCGATCAGAGAAGTGGTAGTCTTGGAATGACAGACGAGATTGTTGATGCTGTGAGCACAACTTTTGAACGCTGTCCGAAAAATATTGACGCGTCGTGTCTCAAATGTACTTGGCGCACTTCAGAGTACTGTGGTTAAATTTTTGCACAAACGGTTGCAGTTCCAAGCATACAAAGTAAAAATCATACAAATGTTGTTGCCAGACAAAGTTCTGCATTTGTTGCGGATGTTCTGGAACGAATTGAACAACAAAATTATTCCTAATGCAAGTTTATCTAATGAGAAAGTCTTTCACATTTCCGGAAAAATAAACAGAAACAATCTTCGGCTTTTGGGATCGGAAAAGCGAGATGTTGACGAAAACATGGTATGAAATAGAGTATTTATTAGATGTTTTTCGGGTAACAAACATTGTCTCACATATGAAATACTAGTATTATTAGTAAGCTTAGCATTCCTGATACCAAAAGATTCAAGTTGCGGGAAAATAGTATATATAGTAGGTGGAACCCAGGTGATGCAGCAGAGAGAGACAGACAAACATGTTCTTACTGCATGTTCTTAGAGTACATCCAACCTGAAATAAAAGTAGAGCAACTACTGACTTTATCATCTAATGGCGCAACAGTCCGAAGTTGACCAAAGCCTACCTGCGTGACAAACATTTTTTCTGCATGAAGTATGGGTACAAAGTGCTGACGGAGTTAGGGCTCACTAGAAATATGTTCATTCGTGTACTTTTCTAGAAATTATCTAAAGTGTTTATTAAGTTCAGTAAGCGGTATCTTGGCATTGACCATCATGGCACGTAGATCCCTGCAAAACATGGATTTCTTATCGTATTCTCTCTCAGGTACTGCTTGTTTTGAGTTATGTGCAACCATATTTCTATGCCTTTTTATATTGCAGTGTCTTTCAATGCACTGTTTTCTTGTAATTTTATATCTACTTTGCACAACTTACATGTAATATTCCCATATTGACACAGAAATTATTGGCTCCTAACTCCTGAATTAAGTCCTCCAGCCTTTCATACTTCGAACTTTTCGTCTTCGGCATTTTATCTCGTCACAAACACAAATGTTACGTTAAGTAAATAATACGACTTTTACACTGCACTGGTTTAAAGCACTTACTATGATCGTGTTCCGGCTTCAACACAAACTAGAGTGAGCGTGAGTAAGATGCGGTTCTATGTTGTATTAGACGGGACGTATCCCTGGGCTGTGACGTCAGGTACAGTTTGAGAGTAGCTAACTGTATTCCAGCTTAGACGTAGCTGAAATACTAAGCTTAATTATTAGTAGACTTCGTGGAATTGCCACGATAATCGTAAGGTTTACTACGCACGCGGTATAGACTGTATGAGAAGGGGACGTGCAACGGATGGAGTATGCCTCTGATGTAAACACTGAGCATTATACTGCGGTTACGATAAAACCTGTATCCTGCATTCAAGAAATATAATGAATGATCATTGAAGTAGGAAATGTCTAAACATGTAAATACACCATTATTTTGTAGTGAGATATATTAACTCTTAAAATTTAATGTAATACACTCACATCATCCTTGAATATGTGCATTGCAGTGAAGAGTTATGTACATTTTGAGCGACTGCAAAGTGAACCTCCTCCGATGGTCACTCAAACAGTTTTTATATTGGGAAAATGTACGTTCAACATCACACGATGTAATAGGTGCATATTTGAAGAACGGAAATTCACTACTTTTTAGTACACGAACTTCAGCCGTCTTGTCGTGACCTGATAGTGCATCATTTATAATACGAAGTTGTGAATAGGCAGAATTTTTAGCAATAATGTTTCTCAACTCACATTCCACTTTTTCTGAAATTAGTGAATTGTTATTTTGGAAAACGGTTTGTGATACTTTATGCACTATATTAATGGCTTCTGAGAGTTGTAGTTTAGACGATTCTAATAGGATGATGCTTTTGGACACGATTTTAAAATTAGAATCAATGAACAGAATATCTTCCAATAGCTGTTCAGAAGGCAATGATTTTACAGCTCCAACAGCGGAACTGTCTGTGCTATCCAATGCATCAATTACCTCCATTATTTTGCCGTAATATTCATAATAATTAACAGCATCCAACCACGTTCCCCAACGAGTCAAGACTGACTGCGGGGGTAAGGGGCAATTATTTGTAACAGCAACACTCTCATTATAGTATGTTTGATTGAATTCTTGTCTGCACTGAACAAATGTTAAGCTTTGACTATTCCAGTAATGCACAGTAATGCAAAAACAAGTGCTTACTTAGGTATACATTAGCTGTAGCTGCTCTATCTATTTGGACCGGTCACAACTCTTAACATGAACTGCTTATACTACGAAACCGGGCGGTCGCTCAACTCCTCTATACTACCGTACATCGGCAACCTGATTGCATGCTGCGTGCGGCAATTCAACGAAGTCTAATTATTAGTATTCCATATTTATACTCTGGTTTGTGTTTCGTTACTAGTGTTGGCAATTGTAGGAGAAGAGAAAACCTTAACTTTTGACAAACTTAGAAAACAGTGGAATCAAAAGACAATGCAAGAAGCCATGAAATAAGTTCGAGAAAAGACGTGAGAGACGATTCATCTGGATTTAGTATTACGGTTGGAAAAATATCTGTAAGTAATGCAAGTAAGTAAGAATATGGTATATACAGACTTGCGGTTTTAGCAAATGATACCTCAATTTACAAAGTTATCACGCTTTTAAGGAACTCGGAGGTTCATTGTCACCCTCACATAAGCCCGCCGTCGGTCCCTATCCTGAGCAAGATTAATCCAGTCTCTACCATCATATCCCACCTTATGTTAGAGTTTCGTAGCAAGCTATATTTTAGTAATAAATGTTTATAACCAGGGAAAGACTTTGTGTTCATCCTGTATACAGTGTACTTGAGATTTCGAACTCTTTCTTTATGAGAACATTGTTACAACGAATGCAGTATATTCCTATATGCAGTGATGTACAAAGTTTTGATGTATTCCAGATGATGCAGGTATTGATTCAGGAATTCAGTTCTGTGAATAGTTATAAATTAGAACAATAAAGTAGCAAGTTTCTTTGGAAGTCAACTTATTCTATTTCTCGCGTCTTACGGGTTAGTGGAAGGGTTCATTCTTCCAAACTAAGCCTTGCATTTCCTTTCCATATAAAGCTGGAAAATAACTGAGGACCTCAACTTTTATGTGTGACTATGCTCAAGTAGGAAAACAACAAAATAAGAATATCCTTCGAAGTATATAATATAGTTTCTTTTCAACACGGAGTATTTGCTATTCCGTAGTGTTACACGTAGACTCCATCAAAGCGTTACACAAGGTATATGTGTGAGTAGCTATGTAAATCTGCCTGCGAGTTGGGGGCAAATAGGATTCAAGAAAAGGCATCTGTTGCAAAAATATGAGGCACCTACATATCGCTCTTTGTCAGATCGGATTTTTTCGTTTCTTCTTGGTTTGCTATTGCCAGAAGGGGTAACCAAATAACTGTGTTTTCTTTCTGTGTGATCGTAACCTTTATAAAATTCAGCATTAATCACTAGATGAATTTGATGTAATATTGCTTTCATAGAGCAAGATGAAGTTAATCACAGTGTTCCTTATTTCTTCTTTTGTTTCCTTTCCCTTACTTTCCTCCTTTATTTCTCAACCTCTTCATTTGCCCACTCTTCATTTCCACTATTTATTTATTTATTCATTAATTGATTGATTGATTGATTGATTGATTGATTGATTGATTGATTGATTGATTGATTGATTCATTCATTCATTCATTCATTCATTCATTCATTTTGCTAATATTTGTAAAATAGAATATAATATATACAGAAAAATTTTAGCTCACACCTGAAAGAGTAGAACTCGTGCTCAGGGGCGGATTCCTGAATTGAAATTAAGAAATATATAATACAATTTGTCTTATGTCTACAATACAATAAGAATATATAAATTTAAAATTACAATTTTTCAATTTTTATAAAATCCATACATAACTTTTTAAATATAATACTATTACTATTAGAATTGACAAGATTAGGATATTTAAATATAAATTTGTTATATTTTCTTGGGCCTAAATTACTACTATGATTAAACACTGTAACAGTGTTGCGTTTTGGTTCAAACTATCTTAAAGAATTCATACCTTTCATAACTTTTTAAATATAATACTAGAACTATTAGAATTGACAAGATTAGGATATTTAAATATAAATTTGTTATATATTCTTGGGCATAAATTACTACTATGATTAAATGCTGTAGCAGTGTTGCATTTTGATTCAAACAATCTTAAAGAATTAATACCATTTGTTTCATAACTATGAGAATACAATTCAAAATTATTTCGATTTATATGTATGAATTTTATTAATATAATATATTACATTTGTTTTATGTTAAGAACATTAAAGTGTAAAAACAATTTTTTTGATGGAAAATCAATAGGTTTATGAAGACATATTTTAATTATTTTCTTCTGTAATAAATAAAGTGGATTAAAATTGGATTTAAATGAGCTACCCCATCCTATAATTCCATACGTAATTACCGATTGAAATAAAGTTAAGTATATTGTGCGTAATAAAATTATTGACAAGTAATTTCTCAATAATACAAAATAATATATTATTTTACGTAATTTATTACAAAGGTAATTAATGTGTTGGTTCCATTTTAAGTGATTGTCGAAAATTATGCCTAAATACATATCTTCAGAGGACTCCTTAATAATGGGACATTTACACTGTATAAGACAACAATCAGAATTATGTAATTTAATACTTAATATGTATGTAGGAGGTTTGTTACATTTTTCAGGTAATGAGAATGGAATAATTATGGTTTTATTTTCGTTGATAATTACGTTCTTACTTTCTTTTGAATGAATTAATGAATGAATGAGAGGGAAATGGGAGGAGAAACTTTAAGGGTCGATTTCTGAAACGAGGTGTAGACCACGGCCATGGCTTTAAACCGCGTTTAGATTTATAAAACGCGGTCTTTTTCATTTTTCTGAGCCATAGCTCGAAACCATGGTCTGAAGCAGAGACCACGGCTGGGGCGGGTTTAAAACTACGGCTTCATGTATGCAAGATAGAGATAGTAGATCATCTGGATGATAATGAAAGGAAAATTTGTCTCTTCGGGTATTAAATCCCCGGATTGGAGTGATGAGAAACAGGAATAATCCTTTATAACGACGATAATTTCAGGCAAATATTTCGATTTTCGAAGGAATCAACGCAAAATTTAGCAACAATGCTAAGTAATAATATGCTCGTTGTTTTGAGGGAAGTAAGATATAATAATATTAATTATACCTTTATGCCTATAAGACGATATAACTTAATTGTTAGTCTTTACAATAGTTTTGGACATTTTATTTAATACTCGAAATTGATGTGGGCCTATAAGAGTATGTAGCAAACGTGATTTTGTCTTCTTATTTTAAGTTTTATGTTACTGGGGCTTTCCACGTAGTATTATCCTATTATATGTGAAGACAGAACCATACTACATTTTGGTGTCAATTGTAATTTTAATCCAGTTAATATTTAGGTTATTAATTCCTTAAAGCCGGGTTTCCAGGTAGTTAATGTTGGTTGTAGTTATGAACAAATGATAAACTACAACATAAACCCTCGATTTGTGCTAATTATTTGGGCAATATCATTCTGGTTCCTAAAAATCCGTTCCCTATTAAATGCTAAGTAATGCCAGTATTTTTTTATTTGTATTTATATTTGTATCTTGCATTTCCATCTGATATTATCTCTTTTTTCATGTTAACGCTAATTTTATGTTCTAAACAAATAATTATACTCTCTATTTTAATTTGGGCTTTGCCTTGTTTTAGACGTAAATAAATAAATAAATAAATAAATAAATAAATAAATAATAAAAGTGAACGATCATCCAACCAGTACGGATTAAACGTGTGGTTAGCACGATGTTGCCCGCATCCGTTATAACTGACTTGCGAAATCGCAATTCGCTACACAGTGTAGCTCCCCAAATTCATCCCGACGCTTTAATTATAATAACTGCTCAGTCCGCTGGCTGAAATTTTATGAGAAAATTTCTTACATCTCCAATTAACGTAGCAGCGCTCATTTCGTAATCCTGCAACAAAGTCTGACGCCTTGTATGACCCAGCTACAGCGCGGGACCATTTTTACTTACATTTCATTATATGGAATATAAATTTATGCCAGTGCTTACTGCCGGACCCTGTATATTAAAATAACATTTGATTCCAAACATTCGTGGCGGTGCACCATTTTGGCGTGGACGAAATTGCTACCATTTTACGAAGAGTGTGAAGTAATCCCGACATATTATTCATAAGACAAGCTGAAAAAGCCGGAATGTTTTTAATGCTCGTCGCTGAATATTTATACGAGTGGGCTTAAATCATATATTCGACATGCAACATAGAGTATTCAAATGACTTGAATTAAATTATTTTTTCAGCCATTTACAGCTCAGTATTTAACTTAATACTCTTTTCATAGACAATTTATAGGCCATGGCTTGACAAATAACATACTAGACTTTTATAAGCTTTCTTCAAAGAACACAATCTCCGTTTTATATCATGTTAGTTTATAAACATTTTGGAAATGAAATGAAAGTGTGTGTAGTACTAAAGAACAAACAAACTAGCAAATGTTTCTATAGAGTAATTAACATCCTTTCTTATAAAGGACAGATCTAAAAAGACTATAATTTCAAGATCTAAACTAAGAAAATGAAGTTACTGATTGATGTAGTGAACGCCTCAGTAATATTAAAGTATCCATGATATGAACACATACATACATACATACATACATACATACATACATACATACATACATACATACATACTGTACATACATACTGTATATACATACATACACGCGTACATACATACATACATACATACACGCGTACGTACATACATACATACATACATACATACGTACACACATACATACATACATACACGCGTGCATACATACATACATACGTATATAAATACAAGTATTCTGCTTATGGGCAGGTCTTTCACTGCAAACCCAGTATTCTCCAATCTTTCCAATTTTCTGCCTTCCTCATAGTCTTCGCATAATATGTTCCACATATCTTAATGTCGTCTATCATCTGATATCTCTCCTGTCCCTAACTTTTCTCCCGTTCGATTAATTATCAAAGTACAAATTGTTTAATATTAGACGTAGCATTGGAAAACAATGTAGATACGGCAAGTGAATGGAATAAAAATATGTCCATATATATGACTGTTCAATAACCTTACGAGTCAAAGTCAGGATAGGAGAAAAAATATCAGAAGTGAAATAGGGAGAGGAGTACGAAACGGATGCCCTTTGTCACCTACCCTGTTCAACATCTACTTGGACTATATAGGAGTGCAGAACTGTTTTCAGAACATGAGAGGAGTGATCGTAGGAGGAAGAAGAATAAAATGTTTGAGATTTGCTCATGGTATGGCGTTGTTAGCAGATGAAGAGATGATACTAAGGGACATGCTACTGAAGCTAAATGATAGCTTTGAGCAGTATGGAATGAAGATGAATGCCAACAAGACGAAGACCATGGTCATAGGGATAAGAGCAAAGAAGTGAACTTGCGAATTCTAAATGACTCAGTAGAACAAGTGGACAGTTTCAAATACTTAGGGTGTACTATAAGCAGTAACATGAGCTGCTGCCAAGAAGCCAAAAGGAGGATAGCAATGGCAAAGGAAGATTTTAATAGAAAAAGGAGCATCTTCTGCGGATCTCTGGAAAATAAAAACTAAGGAAGATACTAGTGAAGTGCTTTGTGTGGAGTGTAGCATTGTATGGAGCAGAAACGTGGACATTACGACGAAGTGAATAGAAGCAACTAGAAGCATTTGAAATGTGGATATGGAGAAGGATGTAGCGTGTGAAATGGACAGACAGAATAAGAAAAGAAACTGTGTTGGAAAGAGTGGATGAAGAAAGAAGATGCTGAAACTGATCAGAAAGAGAAAAAGGAATTGGCTGGGTCACTGGTTGAGAAGAAACTGCCTACTGATGGATGCACTGGATGTTTCTAAACACTTCGCTTCCAACTGACTAACAACGGATAGCGATTACTCAAATCTTCACGTACACTAAGTTGCGGAGAATACAGTTGTATGTATATAGTTGGGTTGTATTTATTTATACACTTCATGTTTTATCTTGATTGTGTTTAAACGATACACTTTTCATCGCATTTGTAGATTCTCTTCTAGAACCAGCCACCCGTACGAATTTTTGAGCATATGGCCATAGATCTCAAACATCTTCTTTCTTCTGTTCATGCGAATCTTGTAAAGAATAATTACTCGCAAACTGAATCTTGGACAAGTAACGGAAGACTAATAAGTAAACATTCTCATAGGAGCAGATAAAAAAATTTGATTTTTTTTTCTGTTTTCACTATGTTAATAGTGCAATTGCGAGAGTCGTCAGAACTTTAAGATTTCCTGGGGCTGTTTACAGAAAGAAAACACAATTTCATGGAGAAATTTACTGGATCAGATACAGCAAATGCTGAGTATTTTTCAACATATTCCTCACCAAATTCGAGACATTTGTCATACCGTGGAATCAACAGAGAGATGCAGACGGCTGTCACACACTGGTTCCGATCCCAGGAACAGACTTCTACGTCACAAGGATACAAAAATTGATCCCATGGAGTGACAAATGTCTCAAATTCGGTGGGGAATATGTTGGAAAATAGCTCAACAAATTTCCGTTATATGTCACAATTAATCTTTCCATAATTTTTTTTTCTTTCTATAAACGATCCCAAGAGAAACTTACATTTTGGACAGACCTCGTAACGCTGAAATGGCCACAATTTCTATAAGCACATGTTTTGACATTAACACTGTGGAAGAAAAAAATAACTTTTATCTGTCCCCATGAGAAGATTTGCTTGTAAGAATGTGAGTTGTTTGTTGGTCGTTGTATAGTGTATAATACATAGTTTTGTTTCAAAGTCAGATGGTTGCCCCGGCCGAGTTTTCTCAACGAAATACTTGAACAAAATAGATGACGTATTACTTCAGTGCATAACTCCCTCGCTTTCAATGTTATAAATTTCTTCGTTATCCAATAAAATACAAACATGTTTTAGAAAAAATTCATGTGCTATTATGGCGACAAAAGATCCTATATAAATTAAGGTTTTCAAAACAGAAATGACTAATACACATGAAATAATTTCGGAAACATTCAAGGTTTAATTTCAGCTGCGAACAGTTAAGTCCATATGATGGCGAACTTAATTTCACAATTAGATCCTTCAGCACTTAAGAAAACAGTCATTCATATTTACCACAAGGTATATTAAGATGAGGTGTGGTAAAGATAATAAACTTAATGTTTGTCATATTGTGGGATAACCACGTCTGGCTTGAAACCCTTCATATACAAATAATCGCATACGTAACATTTTATGAATGTTTACTAGACATAATCCTAAGGAGTTGTACATTTATATCTAACGAATTCTGAATAACTCAATATCAGCACAGTGATAAATTTCTACAACGCTTAAAATCCAGCATTTGATTTCCTTTTTAAAGAATGCTATATTCAACATTTTCTGTAAACCGCGCTTGAGCAAGCTTTAAAAATGTAAGTACCTCAAAAGACATCTCAGAATTGTAAGGTTTTCATTGCGGCTTATTCTTTTCACGAGGAAGTAGCTACTACAGAGATACGTACACCATTGTTTCTTTTTTGCAGTGTATTTCCTATTGATGTATTTCGGATTCTTTTTTATTTTTGCTCATTTTATGTTGTTTTTTACTCGAAAGCAGTAGGAGGGAGTCCTCATGTATAAGGAAAAGAGCTATATATCTGTCTTAGGCGCGTATTTCACGAGACCCTCAGATTTACGATATATCTTTTCTCATTGGAAAAGTTGAATCTCTGGATAGTCGTTACAGATCGTGAACATATTTCTGTTTGTTATCTGCTTTCGCGTTCCAGTCAGTTATTTAAAGGTTATGTTCTGGATGTTTCAAGAGGGTAATGTTTGAAAACTGTTAGTTACAGTAAACCATGTAGAGACATTAAATTTAAGCTATTTTATTCGTCTAGTTTTATTGTCTTGTCCTATCATTCAAATTGATATATATCTTCGCATATTTCTACATGCACATGACAATGGTTTTTATAAAAAATTAGCAGGATCAAAATTCTCTGTTTTGAAGTATACAGATGATGTTTGAATTATCGGGCTAATATACAAAAACATTATTATTTACCTACTTACTTACTTGCTGGCTTTTAAGGAACCCGGAGGTTCATTCCCGACCTCACATAAGCCTGCCATTGGTCCCTATTCTGAGCAAGATTAATCCAGTCTCTATCTTCATATCCCACCTCCCTCATATCCAACTTAATATTATCCTTCCATCTACGTCTCGGCCTCCCCAAAAGGTCTTTTTCCCTCCGACCTCCCAACTAACACCCTATATGCATTTCTGGATTCGCCCATATGTGCTACATGCCCTGCCCATCTCAAACGTCTGGATTTGATGTTCCTTATTATGCCAGGTGAAGAATACAATGCGTGTAGTTCTGCGTTGTGTAACTTTCTCCATTCTCCTGTAACTTCATCCCTCTTAGCCCCAAATATTTTCCTGAGAATCTTATTCTCAAACACCCGTAGTCTCTGTTCCTCTCTCAAAGTGAGAGTCCAAGTTTCACAACCGTACAGAACAACCGGTAATATAACTGTTTTATAAATTCTAACTTTCAGATTTTTTGACAGCAAAGTGGATGATAAAAGCTTCCCAACCGAATAATAACAGGCATTTCCCATATTTATTCTGTGTTTAATTTCCTCCCGAGTATCATTTAAATTTGGTACTTTTGCTCCCAGGTATTTGAATTTTTCCACCTCTTCAAAGGATAAATTTCCAATTTTTATATTTCCATTTCGTACAATATTCTGGTCACGAGACATAATCATATACTTTGTCTTTTCGGGATTTATTTCCAAACCTATCTCTTTACTTGCTTCCAGTAAAATTCCCGTGTTTTCCTAATCGTTTGTGGATTTTCTCCTAACATATTCACGTCATCCGCATAGACAAGCAGCTGATGTAACCCGTTCAATTCCAAACCCTCTCTGTTATCCTGGACTTTCCTAATGGCATACTCTAGAGCAGGTATGCTCATTCTCTGACTCCCGATTACGTTCTGTAATCACAACCTTCCAATGCAGAGCGTGCTGTTCCTCTATCGAAGCTCGACGGATGACTGCGGAAGGCAGTTCAAGTACTTAGTAAACTTACGAACAGTGCGGGACAATGACAAACGATCATTGTACAGTGTGAGAGGAAGACTATTTTTATTGTGCGTTCGGTGAAAACAAAGTGTTTACTATGTTGTAAAGTACTGTCAGGAATACTACTGAGCAACATAAAACGACATTATAGGGTCTGCCACCCAGAACATGCTGTTTTCTGTAATTTTTTCCATATACCAACGTTATTATTATTATTATTATTATTATTATTATTATTGTTATTATTATTATTATTGTTATTATATTTATTATTAGGCCTATTACTATTATTATTACTATTATTATTATTATTATTATTTTTATTAGGCCTATTATTATTATTATTATTATTATTATTATTATTATTAGTGTAGTGATTTTATTCCAGCAGAAATACATGTTTTGATAAAATAATTTTTCAGGGGTGCAACGTGCACTACAGCTTCAAGAATTGAAAGCACTTCATGAAAGGTCAAACATTGAAGAGAGTCGAACAATTCAGAGTCTATGTTTAGGAGCAAGTTATGTAGTATTTTGGGAATTAGCTAAGGCACTAAAACCCTTCACGGATGGTTAACTTGTAAAGAGATGTATGGTGCCTGCTCAAAATGTAGTTAATTATATCTCTGTAGCCTGCTGGAACAGTTGAAATGTGAATTCACAGAATATAGATTTAATGATTTTGAAAGTATGGAGAGTGATATTAATCTTTTTGTTAATCCTTTCATAGTAAATTTAGTACAGTCCTTGAGAGTGCAGTTCCAGGACGAGTTAATTGATCTACAAAGTAACGTAGAATTCAGAACTAAATTCAGAAATATGACTTGACAAGAATAGAAGTATTAGAAAAATGAACAAAAGGAAATATCCCAAGATGAGCTTATTCGCTGCCACTATGTTAGATGCCTTTGCCTGACATGTGTGCGAACAGGAAAATTATTTTCGAGAATGAAGGTTACTAAATCGAAACATAGATCCCGATTAACAGATGGGCATCTTTTGAAGCTGCGCATTGCAGTAAATTCCTTGGAAATAGATTTCCGATTATTTGCAGAAAAGAATGCACATGTTGAATAGACTGCAATGTGTGGTGGAATATGAAGATAACATTATCTATGATATAATAATAGCATAAATATATTAATTACTGTGTAATAAATAATGTAATAACTGAATATTACAGTGTATACTCTTTTCATTTTCAAATTCAGTTTATTATCCGTATTTGTAAGAGTGTGAGAACTATGCCACTGGCGGTGCTACAACGTAGTTGCGGAGCCCAGTCCGTACACAGTGTGTGTTATGCAGTGCACTATCATCCGTGTAATCGGCGCTTTTACAATTTTGAGCATACCTGCTCTAGAGCAAAGTTAAAAAGTAAAGGTGGTAGTGCATCTTCTTGCTTTAGCCCACACTGAATTGGAAACGCATCCGACAGAAAGACTGGTGTGACAACTAAGCCTCAATACAAAATATATATATATATATATATATATATATATATATATATTGAATAATTTGAATAACTTCAAAGAAAAATTGTTCTGGGGTCGGGTATCGAACCCGGGACTTTGGTTAAACGCACCAACGCTCTACCAAATGAGCTACCCGAGAACTCTACCAGTTCATCCGTAATAGGATACTTGACAAAGTGATATGGAAAATTTTAAATTTTAAGTTGAGTTCATTTTAAATATTAATCAAAGGCTCTACTCGCCATTCAAACATTTATTAATGTGACAGATTTTGTAATTATGTCAAATTATGCTCTGATTTAGAGTGTGAATTAAGTGTAAATGTAAACCAAAATATAATCTATATAATTATACATGACTAATAAAAGCAGTGACATCTTCATCGTAACACCTAGAAACAGGCATTAAATAACTTCGTGGAGAAAATATTCAACCCCTGCTAATTAAAGTGCGAGTCATTACATCATGTAAACTAAAACTGTGCATAATCTGCTAGTATTATTCCTAAAAATAAATGAAAAAATAAGTAAGTGTGTAAATTAGATCGGTGTCCAAAAACAAAGGACGCAAAACAAAAATGATTTATTGTGCAGGGAGAGTTGATCTCTCAGTTATTCTTCGTTAAAATTTGCGAGATAGGAAGTCATGAAGCTATTTACTTTGTAGGAATCAAATTCCATTAAATAAAAAAAAATTGTTAGCTCAAAGGAAGTCGAACACAGTGTTTTTGCACAAACATCATGCTCGCTGGAACAAATGGTATCGGAAGAGGAGTCTTTACAGAAGAGATTATGGTTGACACCATGGCTTAAATCAATATCTAAACTGCATCCCCGGAGAGTAAATTGATTATGAAAGATGTCCCCCAGAGTAATGACGTCGCATGCAATCGTATTTCCAGAATAAACAGTGAATTGGACTAGTTATGTTCGGTTAGAAATTGTGTTTTTGTGGACAGAAATTGTTTGTGAACAAGAAAAGGCATGACTAGGAATAGGGTACATGCCAGTCGCAGGATGTCTTACAAGTTTGGGAACTTAGCATGTAATGTTATTTTCTCGCTGTAAATGGGAAGGGAATCAAGTCTTTGCTGGATGGTTTAAAAAAGAATTAGTGCATTCAGCAGAGCTAAATTAATATTACAAAAGAATCTCATAACGGTCAGATCATCTGAAATTATCAATAAAGATCATTTAGGTTTATGCAATATACGAGAAGGAGTAAACAGTCCTACAAAAGTTACTGTAACAAATACCACAATTAATATCATCCAGTATGCAAAAGAATTCTTGCGAACGGAATTCCGGCACACCGGCGACGCTGATATAACGTCGACAGTTGCGAGCGTCGTAAAATAAAATGTTATTTAAAATTAATATCATCCGTTAGTATAACCATTCACTTTATTATAAAATTAATCATATATACATATATTTATTTACTTATGTATTTATTTATTTTGCTAATAATTGTAACATAAAATATAATATAAACAGAAAAACTTTAGCTCGCCCCTGAAAGAGTAGAACTCGTGCTCAGGGGCGAATTCCTGAATTTAAATTAAGAAGTATATAATGCAATTTGTCTTATGTCTACTTCGCAATAAAAATATATAAATTTAAATTTACAATTTTTCAATTTTTATAAAATCCATACATTACTTTTTAAATTTAATACTGGAACTAATAGAATTGACAAGATTAGGATATTTAAATATAAATATGTTGCATATTCTTGGGCCTAAATTACTACTATGATTAAATAGTGTAGCAGTGTTGCATTTTTGTTCAAACAATCTTAAAGAATTCATACATTTTGTTTCATAACTATGAGAATACAATTCAAATTATTTCGATTTTTATGTGTGAATTTTCTATACAGAAAGTCTAATGGAGTGAACGGATATAATTTATTTTTCTGAGCACTCACTAATGTCCGACCAGGTTGAGTTAATGAATATATCTACTTATTACCGTCTTTCATGACAGTAAGTTGTGTAGGTTACCAAAGCAACATAAGGTGTCTATATGATTGTAAAGATTGTCATTTTTGTTGGAAAAAATAACATTCATAATTCATTGTGAAAGGGACTTAATTGTTAGTTTTTACATACTTTGTATTCTCGGAATTTCTTCACTGCTGATCCTGCTTTTATTATGAAATTACGTTCTTAATTTTTTAATTAAGTTGAAAATATTTATTAATTTCTACATGTCAGAACATTTCATTTGAATATACCTTTATCCAGCAACGACTCAGTTTTTATTCCATCTGACACATTAAGCAGCCAGTTTTCGCTTACATAATAAGGTAAAACAGAAATTACGTATTTTGTAAAATTGCATTTTGTTTCTGTTCCCATTTCTTGCCTTAAGTTTCTTGAAATTGTTCCGCGCATAATTTGGAAATTCTTTAATTCTTCGTTTATGTCATCATCTACAGCAGTGTTGACCAACTCGTGCTCTTTGTGTAAGAGCACTCTTCGCTATACACAAGCAGAATGCGAGAGGAGGTTGTACGTATGCTGGAAATGATAGCGCACTCTCTTTTTCTTGTGAGTACACGTCAATGCATACCGGAGGAGTAGCTGAGATAATCCACCCTATTGTAAAATACATAAGGTATTTTAACATGGATTCTTAAGCTATTCCGTAATATTACTTTTAATTGCAATTTTATAACTTTCCATAGCATTATTTAAACAGCTCGATTTGTAGCTTTTTAAATGTATTGTTGAATGTAAGCTGTATTAAATTTCCGCGAGTATAACTGTCAGTTTGAAATAAAATTTTGTGCATATTTATTTACATATAAACAAAACAGAAATAAAGCGTTTATTTAATATAATCAGTGAGTGAATCAATGAAGTGCATTTATTGATACACAATTATACAAACTCATGTACACAAGTTCCTTCGCACGAGCCCCTACGGTCTTACTTATCTTACTCCTAGGTCAGGTCGATATTTCTAATTCTTGTTTCAAATTCGACTGTCATTAATGTACCGCATCGTTTGTAGTACCAGTAAAAGGATAAGGGAATATGAAGTAATCTTGTCTTATTCCTTGGTTTAGAGTGGATCGGGGGAAGTTGCCTAACTTTGTTTATGATTGAAAATTTAAGATACTGTTCATTTAGTTTTGAATTTCATATTAAAATACCAAGTGTGGAAGGTATTTAAAACTATATTTTTGGTACAAAATAGAAAAAATTAATTACCTTGTTTATAGATACTGCTTTTTCTTCTTGTCTGCACTGTAGGCATCCTTCCCCGATACTCGGGTAAGATGGCAAATGCAATTAACACATTTACTGATATATGTATTTTACCTGTACTTAGTTTGATACATGAATATAACAAAATTGATTTAATCTAAGGGCTCATGGACACTTCTTCACTCGTTTATCACTACTTAGCAACACAGTCATTGCACATATTTTATTGCCGTGTACAAGACTCGTGAAATCACATTTTTTTTGTCATCAGTCTATTTTAGGCGGAGTTTAAGGGTACGGTAAGGAGTCCCGTATGCTTGCGATGCTCTAAAACAGTTCATACCCTCTGTTATAACATGTTCCATCGCAAGTTGAAGACTGTCCTCAATCCACTGACTTCTATCAGAGGATCTTGCGTAATGTTTACACATTCCCTGGAATAAAACAATAAATAAAACTCTTGCAACAATTTACCATCTTACCCCGAAAAAAAGTGAGCATCTTTCCCAAGTATCGGGGAAGTGTTCTGAAGCAACCTAAGATGGCGGAACAAGGTCCTTGGTTGTTAACAATACAAACTTTAGAACCTTTACTACAGTATCCTTTACAAAGGTTTGACAAATATTACGAATTCAAGGATGTATTAAAATTTTAACATACCTTTGCAAATATTTTATAACAGAAAAATGATATGTTTTCTTACTTTTCTTCTTTTCACAACAAGAATAGTTGGCAAAATGAGTTGGCTTCCACTCTACAGACATTCAACTGTCTCAGTGATCATGAATACATGCGCGTGGCGTTCTCTCTTGGAAGAACGTGAAACCACAAAGAAATAAGCATCTTCCTCCCCCTATAATAATCTCCAACCGATTCACTCAATACTCCAACACATCCTTCATTCTATCATATCTATTCCCCGCCCAATTATCATATTTTAAATCCTAGTTTGTCTTTAAAATTAACTTATGCAATTTGACATGTGCCTCTTTTAAAACTTGCAATCTTATTGTTCTTTTCATTGCGTTGCAGACACGCCCAAATTAATTTGATTTAAAATTTACTTTTTCCTTTACGAATGAGAACAGAGAAAATGAGGTAGATTGAGAAATTGAAGTACCTACGGAACAGAATAAAACTGCTTCATAACAACCATAGTCATCGTCATCGGCATTTACAGTGGATTTCTCTTGAAATAAAATTTGAAGCCTGATCTCTTGCGTGAACATTCCATAAACAAGCCAGTCCACCAATGACACGTCAATCACCTCGCCGGTACTGAATAATTCCTTCAATTCAGAGGCTTCATCGGATGGAACACCAACTAAAAACATTAGATACTCAGTTACGAGGACTCTACAAGGTCTGTATGAGTATCTCTAAATCACAAACGAGTCCATAAACTCTAAGTGAATGAAAACAGGGGGCCAATGCCCTTAGATCTCATGAAAATACGAGGAAGTACTTCAGAGCACAGAGTAACTGTGTCTGAATGACACCATCAGCTAGTCTGCAGATTTTACTTGCATTGCCAACCCTCTGGGTTATATTTGCGTTTGAAAGTGCAGTAACATCAGTGCGGCGGGCATTTATATTGAATTGGAAGGAAAATCCAGTCTGAAATGGGTTCGTCACTTAAGATCCCAGAAGTAAACAAGTCATTAACGTACTTATTAAGTGAAGGGATTCTTTGATATATATACTATAGAAACTGATGATGAACTGCGAGCATTTCTTATTTGTAAGTTGGCGCGCAATAACAGGCGTCGCGACGCCGGGATAGACGAATTATTGTTATCGTCCGATGTAAATTAAAGTCTGCTATGTTTTCTAAAGCAGCTGCGTCTTGGAACAAGCAATAATTGGTAACTTTTAACTGTTTACTCCCTCTTATAAATATACTGCCTTCTTTTATTTTCCTGTGGACTCTTGAGTTTTTGTTGCTTCTGAAGTGGAGTTGAACTTCGTAGGAATAACAAGGCCATCATTAATTAACCCACTCATTTATTTGGTCCGTCTCGCGCTTGCCATATTTTAGGGAAACAAATTGCCTTCCCTGCAGTGAACTGAGGATGAAAGTGGAGTCAAATAGCCAGTAAGTGGCAGTTACAAAGTTTAAAGAGTTGCAGAATGAGAGATTTTACTTGAGTTTTAACGTTTAACAGTTGAAATTGCTACAAAATTCATACGATATAATTAGGAACATAATTTAAATGTTGTGACGCACAGGAATTAGTGAGATCGATGTTGCTTAACTGAACCATAGAGGAGCATTCTGTTCTATAACCAGTTAGTGAAAAATAACTTTGTTTCTCCAGTGAAATACAATAAATACAATACAACTCTATCGGCTATTGGTTGGCTCGCTGATTAGTTTATACACCTAGAACAGTGTCATATAAAACCGGAAAACTAACAGTCCGGCAGATGAATAGAACGGTTTTTAAATGACAATAACAATTTATTTGCATATCATTGATAAATTTACTATTATACAAATATAGGCTATGTATGTCATTTTGATTTACCTTAATGGGAGATTAACTACCCTATATCGAACAGTTGTCGACCTGGGTAGCGTACTCGGTATAGCGCTGGCTTTCTGAGCTCGAGTTGTTGGTTCGATTCCGCCTTAAGTCGATGGCATTTAAGGGTATACGTACGTGAACGACCACAAATATTATCAGAAAAGCAGACTTTAAATTTCTAAAATTTTATAAGGAAATGAACTCACAATTGGACAAAAATTACAAGGTACCACAACAAGACTTATTAGGACTTAAATATCTGATAAAAGTATAAAATAGTTACTAATAATATTTTTTAGAATTCACTTTTTACTTTAAGTTAAATTTTCCAAAATTTGACAATTTTTACACATATTATTTCATAACTCCACAACCATTAGAGATAGAACTATGAAATATTGTACACTGACTTAACATGCATTTATACAAAAGGTATACTACAATAATGTCCATTTCTTTGAAAATAGAAAAATTAGGTCAGAAAACATTAAGTAAATTTAAATTTATTTTATATAGGACAAATAAAAATTAATTTTATTTAAAGAAAGAACTCTACGGGCCGTATTCATAGACTTACTTAGCGCGGATGTCCGGTGGATGAACAGCGAACTAACGTTTTTCGTATTCATAAACCAGTGTTAGCAATGTGATATGATATGAATCCTGTAAAAGTAATCAGTCGATAGCCGGGGCTAGTTTAGCACGCTCGTAGCGCGGGCTAGCGAAATGTCTATGAATAGCACCCTACATGTCTGAGAGTAGTCTACTTTTCAGAAATAAGTGTTTATTACATGCAGGAAAATATTAAATATTTCAGAAAGACCATAACAACGGTATGGTTAGAGTCTGTGTGATTAATCTTGTCTCATTGTGAAAAAAGAGAGAAAGGAGATATGTCTTACCTCGTCTGTGTTGTTATTGCGATGGGGGGAGTGAAGCGATGTCAGTGGCGGAAGGGACTAGTTGATACATTCTGTAGCACAAAATAAAATAACAAAATATCTCTCTTCGTACTGTGTAGTTCCTTCACTGAGCTTATCTTTCAAGAAACTGAGTTCCGGCAGCCTGTACAGTAACAAGAAAATTTACAACCCACCTATAATCTCCATCCTCATTTGAAGGGACTTGATTTTATTACTACTGAGACAAGATAAACCTTACCAGGTATACCAAATAATGTAACTGCAGAATTTTTTTGTCATACTTTGATAAAACTGGTTTGAAAAATATTATTAGTAACCTTTTTTATACTTTTATAAGATATTTAAGATCTGATAAGTCTTGTTCTGGTACCTTGTAATGTTTGTCCAATTGTGAGTTCATTTTCTTATAAAATTTTAGGAAATTAGAGCCTGCATTTTCTAATAATATTTGTGATCTTTCACGTACATATATCCTTGTGTGCTTAAATGCGGCAGGCTCATGTCAGTAGATTTATTGCATGTGAAAGAACTCTTGCGGGACAAAATTCCGGCACACTGGCGACGCTGATATAACCTCGAGAGTTGCGAGCGTCGTTAAATAAACCATAATTGAAACAAAAATTTCGAACAGTTATTTGTATAGGCTATATCAGAAGTATGATTAGTGAACCGGCCCAGGTCGATGACATTTAAGTGTGCTTAAATGCGACAGTCTCATGTCAGTAGACCTCGGGTTGTTGGGGGATGGACGGACGAATATGTATACAGATGTGTTCCGATTTGTGTCTCGGGTAATAGGCCTAATATGCTTGTCGGGTTATATGAGTGTTTGGAAATTGTATTTATTTACTTACTTATTTATTTATTTACTTATTTATTTATTTATTTAATTGTGTATTCATTTGTTTGTTTATTTATTTATTTGTTTGTTCCCTTTCCGTTTTCGTTTTCGGATTTTTTTTGAGAACTTTTTTTTATTTTTTTAACAATAAAACTAATATAATAGTATACAATACTAATAGTGATGCATATGTACATTTCAAGTTACACAATAAGCTAATATATCATTATACAGTACTGAAAATAATTTCGGATGTACACTTTAACCTAAGCAAATTAGTGATTTAACCATTATACAATACTGAGCCAAACTACATATGCATTTCGATCTGAACAGATAAGCTGATATAGTCAGTATGCAGATACACTTTCAGGCTAAACAATTTGACTGATATTATCAATATGCAGTACTGAAACCAATCACATATATATTTCAAACTGGACAAATAAACTGTTGTAGTCAGTATGCCGCACTGACACAATTTCACATGTACACTTCAATCTAGTCAATAAATGATAGAAAAATGGATGCCGTAGTGACAACAAATTCCATGCATACTTTTTCCCCCGTATATACTTAAAATAACCTTGTAAATTCGTATTAACCATTATAAAATAAAATAAGAATCTGACTTGCACTATTTAAGTAATTCTTCACTCTATAATAATTAAACAGTACATGTTCATTCATTCAATAACAAAATCATTCACTCCGGGAGAAACCATCCACTCTATACTCAGAGGGAATTTTATTTTATGAAGACAAATTAAAATAAAGACATGTATTTAAATTATGCTTACATTTCCCTATTGATAGTATTTGTACTATTAAATTTAATTAATCTAAGTGCCCGAGATAATTCCCAAACAAAAGGTCCCATTTTCGAAGGAGAATTCTGTTCCTTCTAGTCTGGTTAATATAAGCTACATATTGTGTTTTAAAGGTATTCTCTTGGTTCTGAATAAGGAAAGTTACTGTATGACCTATCTGCCACGGATTCGGGTTCGGTTCGTTTCGGTTAGGTTTTGTTTTGTTTTGTTTAGACCTAATCAAAACATACTCTATTTCATGTTGCTCGCTCACTTAGTATTACGTATGGGCGGTGCTCACAATCTTGAAAAGGTTGAGAGCCCCTATACTAGAGCTATCATCCTCTCTTTTCCATACTATGATTTCATATCTCCTCCTGTTATTATTCGAGACATGTAGACTTTTTTTTGACAAACATGCCTGTTTACCAACACACAAGCAGAGAAACTCAATTCTGAGGTAGTTAGCATCGCTGCTAGATGCAACTTTAAGATAACACAGGCCACAATGAACAAGAAACGTACAAACAGTCTCTGTTACGCACGGACATCTCTTGAGTTATTGTTACTAATGTTGATTGCTAAGTTCACGAGCTGGGAAGGAGATGTAAACTACAAAGTAAACACAAACCTCCTATATATCCTGTCTCCTTCTACGAAAACTCTCAATTGTAGTAATTGGTACGTGCACTACATCACTGTTAACTGTGTTGACCTATTTCTAGTATTTAGTGGATGTGCAGTCAACAGGTTTTAATTTAAACCGTAGATTAAATTACAATTAAATATGAAAGTGTAAGTGTATTTTTTTTTTTAGTTTGGCCTCTTTCATGCGCGAACAGATGAGTAAGATAAACGTGGAGAGAGATTGTATATAGCAATCTTACCCATAAACTGAGCGATGACAGAATTTACTACCATTGAATAGTATCCCTGATCACATATTTATTTATTTATTTATTTATTTATTTATTTATTTATTTATTTATTTATTTATTACACTAGATCTTTGCGTAAAAAAAGTATTATAAAATGTGCAATGTAAAGGGTTCAATTGATTACTTGTATGTACTTTGTCTGTGATCTATAATATAATAAATATATCAAATATATCATATTTATTTATTTATTTATTTATTTATGTGTATAAATCACCTCATCTCACTACATCTCGCCAAAATATTGTAAAAAATTGCACAAAATTGTAGAAATTGTAATTTTATTGTAATATTGTAAAATTTTGACTTGTTCCACATCTTAAAGCTTCATTGCCCATGTAAGATCAATGGAATAAAATAAATGAATTAATGAATGAATGAACGAACAGGACAAAGCACCAATTACGGTAAATAGTATAAATAATTGCATAAAACATAAAATTGGAGATCACATGAAAAAAAGAGTTAAAAAGAGATACAAATGCAAGATACAGGTGTAAATACAAATGAAAAAAAATGCTGCGTAAATAAAATATATAGGCTGATCCGTAAGTAATGTCATTAATTCCGGGGGTTACTCTTTAAGGTATTTCAAACAAAAAAGTTAAATGCAGTTTTCCTCGTTTTTGCTTCCTTTCCGAGAAAAAAATTGTTTTATATGGAACATTTCATAGGATGTTTTGGGAAAGTCATTGATTTAATTTCCAATATTCTCATTTAAATTAAGGGAGCAGTGCATTATGATAATAAATGATTGAAAGAATTTTAGTTTCGTTCTCTTGTGGTGCAGAAATTTGACCTGAATAAATGTAACTTTTCGTTCTGAAAATGAATTTAAAAATGTTACATTAAATTTGCAGTAATTAATGTGAACAATGCATTTGAACTTGATAATTTTAACGCGGGAAATCTTTTTGCCTATTACCTTACAGTTTTATACAAAAAAGTCTGGCTGCCATACTCTAAGATCCTTTCGAAAGACTGGTTGATTCCGTGAGAGCATAGGTTTACACGTGAAGGAATTTTTTATGCACGACACCGCTATGTTTTTCCTTTTTGTTTGTTGGTTGCTTTTTCTGTCTATAGATCAAGTGTTTTCAACAGGCTTCGGCCTAGGGACACAGAGTGATCAGTATGAGGTTTAGAGTACACGGGGTATAAATGACGTCATGACCTGTGTGCAGTCACCCGACTGCAACAGCACAGGTGGGTCCGTAATGTGCATTACCGTTGTGTGTAGGCCTATTGCTGCTTGGCAGCGGTACGTGTAACAGGCTTCGGCGTAGGGACACCTGATTGAAGGTTACAACTCACGTTAATACTTTAATGGCAGACATTTATTGTCTACACTAGGAATGTACTGTGTATACTGCATCCGTATAGAGTGAAATATAATTTGTGTCGTACTGTGACGGACTGTTTGCATGTTGAGACATGAAGTAGGGGCGCGCCCCATTTCCCACTCCACTCGACCAACACAACTCTATCGTCCGTGCTTTCTGAACTTCATGCGTTTCTGTGCCCAGGACCGAAGCCTGGTTATCAATAATCTATAACGAAGATTCATCATATTCAAAGAGTAAATTAGGTGCAAAATAAACATCTTTTCTCTACTCGTGCAAACCAGGCGCTCCCAGAAGTGGACTTAGACAAAATCACGCTACAGGAGATCGGTCATTTTTTGTGTCTAAGGCTGTACATAGTTGTCCCGCGCCGTAGCGTCGTAGTCTAAGGCATCCTGCCTAGGAATCGTGTTACGGAATGCGCGTTGGTTCGAGTTCCCATGGGGAAAGAAATTTTCACACGAAATTTCTGCCAGTGTATGGGACCGTTGCCCATCCAATATCGTGATTTACTTAGGAAGCTAAGATAGGCAAGGAAATCCTGTTACGAAATTCACTTATAACGGCGTGGGGGGATCATCGTGCTAATCACACGGTACCCCATTCTGTCGGATGATCGTCCACCTCTGTTTCGGCATGTAACCGTGAGACCAGCAGCTGACTGGTCGATCTGGGCTCTTAAAGGACTGTACCGAGACTGATTATTATTATTATTATTATTATTATTATTATTATTATTATTATTATTATTATTATTATTATTATTGAACTGTTGTATCAGTGAAGCGTGGTGAGTCAGTAAAGTTATGGTTTTACAGTGCAGTGAATAGTTTCGATTAGTGATAATTTATCGTGTCAATGAAATATATTATATAGTGTCAGTGAAATGCGTTCTAAAATGTAAGTGAAATGTGTCATAGTGCCAGTACAATGAGTGAGATGAGAGTAAAGTGAAAGATTATTATGAGTACCAACGTGAAACTTATGTAGGGCCTATACATATGTAGGTTGTAATATAAAATTAGGTTCAAGTATTAATTAGGTTATTTTATGTATTATTATTAATTGTAATTATTGTGTATAATTGTATTGTGTATTTTAATTTATTGTGTACATAATAATTGTAATGTGTATTTTAATTGTATTGTGTACATAATAATTTTATTGTGTATCTAATTGTTTTGTGTAGCGAAATTGTATTGTGTATTTTAATTTATATTGTGTATACCACTGCCACCGCGTGCTTGCCCACTTGCAGTGTAAATAAATACATACATACACACACATAATTCGTTGTCAATAAAACTTTATCCTCAAGTCTTATCTTCCAGTTATGTCCCTTTATTCAGATGAGAATACCACATAATATATAATTTGAATAATATTATATTCTTAGAACTAATGCTCTCAGTTGTTAATTTGATGTGCTGCCTATTCTGGATTACGATATCGATTTTTAACGTCTTCTCATTAATTGACATTTACTTCACCATTTTATAGTTATTTGTTAGAGGAATAATTTACCCTTCCCTTAAAATAATATTAATTATTCCAAATTCACTTGCAAAATACAGACTTTCCTTATAAATTATTTTATATTGGGTATTTATAGATGTGCGTAATGACAGACAAATTCAATGAAAAGTAATAGCTTTTGATTATAATAACACAGAAAATATCAATTAACACGTTTATAACAGACCAACAACTGACACAAACGTCCTCTATTGTGTATTGTGTGGTGACAGTTGAGTGTGGTCTGCCGTCTAATTAAAGTCTACTTCGTAATTATTTTCAAAATTAAATCATCGCTACTTAACAATAGTGATGTATTCTCTTTATGTGCTAAAACACTAATTTTAATGAGTTGCTTGCCATAATTAATACGCGCTAATGGCGTCGCGTAATTTAAAAGGTGGGCCGAATTGTTGTAATTTTCTATGCTTTAAACTGCAACTAGACTGTAATGAATGTCGTTTAAAAGGGAACGCGATATGGAGTGTCTTTTTTCGCTTGGACTTCAATTTACTCAATTACGCTAACGTTAACTCGATTTTTTGGATAAATATGCTGATATATTTCTTTTCCATATGGATGTACAGATATCATTCATTCATAGTGTTCTGCCCAAGGGCAGGTCTTTCACTGCAAACCCAGCATTCTCCAGTCTTTCCTATTTTCTGCCTTTATTTTTGTCTCCTCGTATGATCTAAATATCTTAATGTCGTCTATCATCTGATATCTTCTTCTGCCCAGAACTCTTCTCCTTCCAGTGTATCCTTCAGTAGGCAGTTTCTTCTCAGCCAGTGACTCAACTAATTCCTTTTTCTCTTTCTGATTAGTTTCAGCATCATTTTTTCTTCACACACTCTTTCCAGCACAACTTCATTTCTTATTCTGTCTGTCCACTTCACACGCCTCATTCTTCTCCGTATACACAGATATATTCCTTTTTTATATGGATATACTTTTATTGACCTTTATTGTGCTCCTCAGTTTTGTCTTTAAGCTATCGTCTCTATTCACGGTGATCATATTACCAAGAAACCTAATTACTTTTAAATGCTCTTGTTGGTGAAGAAACTGTACAGTCAGAAACCTCATTTGCTTTAACATAATAATAATAATAATAATAATAATAATAATAATAATAATAATAATAATAATAATAATAATAGTAATAATGATATAATAAATAGTAGTAGTAGCAGTAGTAAATAGAACAGGTAAATAGCATAAAATGTATCGGCTGATATAAAAAAAAAGATACAGGGTAAATATCCACAAATATGAAATCAATTGGCTGTATTATATAAAATGCTTATGCAAATAAAAAAGATAAAAAGTAAGGTGAGAATTTGCAATCATATCAAACCAGAGTTAATTTTAAATATCGAACTTAAATCTATGATGTTCAACAGCAACCACTTATGGCAAAACATTAACAAAATTAGATATCACTTCATTCATATTAAAGAAACCTTCCCGAATCTTCTGCAGACACGTCTGAAGTCAAGTGATAAAAACTTCACAAGAATATATTTAAATATCGTCTTATATGAGGCAGTTTTTCGTTATCAAGATATAGGATCTTTTGGGAGATCACGAAACTTAAAAAAAAAACTAATCATTACGAGCACTGTTCCTTTATAAAAAGCTCGAACTACATAATATCTGAGTTTACTATGTTTGTAATCACTGTTTAAGTGAATCTTGTGGCTTGAACTTGTGTTTTACTTTCACAAAAGGCAATAAACACAATAAATTAGAGTTAACCTTTCCTTTTCGGTCAGGAAATATAATATTCTAAGATTAAAATTCTTAACATTCATTGATGATGTCATTGAACTTTACATTCAACCATTATTCCGCCTATGAAACCATTATATACCTCCCACATATCTCAACTGTTACTTGGGCTGCCTTATCAAAAATCAACGGCTTACGTCAGGAAACTTGTACATATATAAAAGCGCTACATTATCATGTTTAGTTTACTCTACTTTGACTGGATATGCGTTTTATTAGTAGATGGACACATTATTCTATATATATTTTATAGGTTAGTAAAGGCGCCAAAGTGATTACTCTCAAACAATTATCTTTGTTTCAGGTGTGCTGTCATCTTTTACATGAAGTTGTAACTCGAGGATATTTCGACACTGGGTTTTGGGGAGGTTTCGACATGTGTCAAATTCTCTCTGATCTCGTTTATGATTCTTCTTGGATGACTTGGGTGGCTGTCTCTATCAAATTTTGTGTGTGTTTGGTTTTATGACAGTTCTCAATCCTTTTTAGTGCCACTTTGTCCGTCTGTCTGTTTTTCTCTGTTTGTCTGCCTGCATGTACGAAACTACTCATCTTCCATTGAACCAACGTCAACAAAAGTAAAACTCTATACTTTAATTTTCATTAATATGGGAAAATAGGAAAACGCACACTTTTGCAATAAACAAGGTTCGGCATAATCTTCGCCTTGATTCTAAGGTTTACAGTATAATAATAATAGTTTTATTTTCCCTGGCAGAGTTAAGGCCATCAGGCCTTCTCTTCCACTCAACCAGGATCAAATCATATACAGAAAAATACATACCAGTATAGAAATATTAACTTAAAAATAATAATAAACATAATTAAGTAAAAAAGAGAGATTGAATATATATATATATATATATATATATATATATATATATATATATATATATATATATATATACACAATCAGTATTAACTTTAAAATAACAATAATAAAAAATATATATATATAATAAGAAAGAGACTGAATACATAATCACAAACAGGAAAATACATTCTAGTATACAAGCATTAACTAAAAAAAAAAAAAAGAATTACTACATATGAATATAATCTCACAACTAAAGGAATAGTAGAATTAGTATGATCAGCACAGCACGTGTTACATTGAGACAATTAAAATTACCTAGATATTAGTGGTAATGGAAAAATAAAGTAATGACTGTGTAAAATAATAATAATAATAATAATAATAATAATAATAATAATAATAATAATAATAAATAAATAAATAAATAAAAATTATACATAAAAAAACTAATTCTGTGCATTTAAAATATTTCTGAACAACCTAATTTTAAACAACTGAGGACTAAGACTATCCCTGATTTCCAGCGGCAGCGAATTCCATGAGAGGGCCATGGCTATTGAGAAAGAACTTGAGTACAGAGATGTCTGATGACGAGGTATTGATAGCAACAGATTATGCTGTGAGTAAACCGAGAGGCAAGGTAACTGGGTGTGAAATCATGTATAATTCGATATAGCAGGCAAAGAGAATGTACTAAACGTCGATCTTGCAAGCGGAGCCAGGAGAGTCTTAGAACATATTTCGATATATGATCATGTCAGCGGATATTAAAAATAAATCGGACGGAGACATTATGTACACGTTGAAGTTTTTGAGAAAGTTCAGCACTTAGGTCGCTATATAAAACATCACAATAGTCAAAGTGAGGCATTACAAGGGTCTGTACTGGAGTTTGAGTTTAGTAGGAAGGAAATTTTTCAGGCGTTTCAAAAAATGCATGATAGAAAAAACTTTTCTACAGATATATCTGATTTGCATATTCCTGTTCATATAAGAGTCGAAATAGATGCCGAGGTTTTTTACAGTAGCACTGAAAGGAATTATTTTGTTGTTGAGAGAGACAGGCTGAAGGGTGTTCATATAAATAGAGGATAAAAGCCTTTGCTGCCCCAAGAGAATGGCTTGGGTTTTATCTGGATTATGGATTAACAATTAATGATGAAAGAGATTTGACATCCTGACGTACTGTACGATACCATGTTTCAGTACGATCTTGTTGTAGCCGAAAAATTATGTGAAATTCGCATTGAAGAAAACATTACCACTCCCCTAAGAATACCACAGACACCATCTGCACAAAGACATTTTGGCTTATCTAATTCCTCACCTACTGATACTTCCTTTGAGGAACTGTCGTCTGTTCCGCTGCTAGCACCTCCATTTGGTGGCAAAAGAGTAAGAAAATTGCACGTCTTAGACGTAATAACTATAGGAAACAGCTGAAAGGGAGACTAAACAGCAAAAAGAAGTTAGGTTTTCTCACAGAAGAAAGCCGTCTAAAGCTCGGCGTGTACGGAGAGGGAGCTAGTGCATCAAACAATCTGGACAAACCAAAAAAATCCTACTGAGATACATGTAGCGAGTAGTACTATTTTGACAATGCTAGAGAACATTGTGTTCATTAAGTTGGAGATTACCAAAAGTGGTTTCACGAGACATTTGTGGAAAATGACACTGATGGAAAATTCACATGTGACCAACGCGAGTAAGAATAGGCCTATTATAAAATATTAATATTTCAGGAGAATATTTTGTGTTTAAATGTTGGGTTTACGAGTAAAATGTGTCTTATGTTTGTCATACTATGTTGAAATCTCTCCCACTGTGGGAGAAGTGGACACTTAAATTAAAATTTGTATTTTTTTAAAATATAGTAATACAAAATGATGACATTGACACAAGATAAATAAAAAGCGCAGAAAATATGTTTATACATATTAGAGGAAAAACTTAGAATAAAATTTGCATAAATTTGTCCCAAAATGTAAAATTTTTCTTTACCGTTTAGACATTATTGCCCACGTGCATTAACATCGGTTGCTTTACCCACCAGTTAAAATTGTCACCTAACCCCTGGTTAAGCATTTTTATGGTGGATCGACCTCGGTTAGAATTTAAATAGGTTAACCACAGTAATCTTTAACCGGCCATATTCGAGCAGTTAAAGGAGATAACCAGTGTCTAGTAGAGCAAATAAAACAAAATGGCGGCCAGATCCTCAGGTGATTATTTCGAAGACGATTATTATTGTACAGTACTTGAACTACTTGGATAGAAATGATGGTGAGCGTGAAGTTTTTTAGTGGAAAGAGAAAATTATTACGTAGAATTAGGTAAAGAAAATTTCAGGAAGGATTTCGTTTATCAAAATCTACAGTTTCATTTCTGCTGCAACAAATAGATCACTTGAAATAACACAAAAACAGTCATATTTCTCCTATGGATTGGCTGCTTATATTACGATTCTATGCAACTGTTATTTTCTGTATTTTAAGAGGGAATACTTGAATATCTCTTTCTCTATGTCACTTGCTGAACAAAGAGAGGTTATGAATGGATCTTAGGATAATGCACAGATCCCTCGTGTAAATGGGGTCCTGGATCGTATACACATTCGTACTAATCTTCTGCATCCTTTTCCTTTACGGATATTCCATCTCTTTTATACAGTGTAACTATAAATGATCTTTCAGATTACAAACATGAATAACTATCGTTAGGAGACACTTAGAAACATGATATTGGTATCAATGGAAAGAGAAACTCAAATATTATTTGTTATGTTGGTGAAGCTGTCGCATATTTATTAATTTCGTTGCTAGGAGACGATATAACAGAAAAATGGCTCCAAACGAAGACAGGAGGGCATTTTGTGTGTTAGATTTTCAAATATCCCAGTCTGTTGTCACTGTGTTTTGTGCTATAAGCCGTGAAAAATTGTATGGCCCTTTTTTTGTCGAGGCGACAGTCACAGGTAATTCGTACCTAGACATGTTACAGTTATGGCTTTTTCCACAACTGGAACAGGACATGGAAGGACTCATTTTTCAACAGGATGCGGCACCACCCCATTACCACTTAGATTTTAGAAACGAACTGAATACACGACTTCCAAGGAGATGGATTTGAACGTGCTGACCGTGAAGATTTAGAATGTTTGCATTGGCCTCCACGTTCCCCCGACCTCACGCCTTGTAATTTTTTCTGTGGAGTTTTATAAAACAACAAGTGTATCAGCCACCATTACCACCTACCATTGAGGATCTTCGTGTCCGCATCACAGAGGCCATTGCACTGGTGGATAGTCCAATGTTACAACGTGTATGGCAGGAAATTGACTACAGATTTGATATGTGACGTGTGACGCAAGGAGCTCACATTGAGTACATGTGACTTACGGTTGTGAACCAAATATTTCTCTTTCTGTTTCATGTTTTCCAGTTAAAATTGTTGGAGTTTCTGTTGATACCAATTTCATGTTTTCTAATTTTTGCTGATTTAACAGTAGCACATGTGATTTAACCGAGTGGATAAGAAAACATATTTGAGTTTCTCTTTCCATTGATACCAATATCATATTCCTAAGTCTCTCCTAACGATAGTTTTTCAAGTTTGTAATCAATAAGATCCTTTATAGTAACACTGTATAATATATTTAAATCTAATAATGAAGTCTATCGATACTTTAACCTCACATTCGGTTATAATCATTTTTGCATTCAATTTTCCATTTTGTACGATTTTAACCTAACCACTCATAAACAAAGACATGCATCTCGCAAATATAACAGAGCCCAAATGCAAACAAATGCAACGTGAAAATGTAGAACACTTTCATGTCGGTGTATACGGAGTAAGCGCAGTTGTATTTAGATACTGACTATTAACTTCCTTTCTTTAAATATATCTAAATCAACTTTAGTTCCTTTTTCGTTAACAGCTGCCAGTGTTCAAAATTTAAAATTTAGCGATAAATATAGACTAATAATACACAGTGAAAATTGTTTAGATCCCAAAAGTTGTAAATGTCCACCTTTGAAAGAAGCCACGTATGTCAAATATCTGGGTATCATTATTGATCAGAATTTAAAATGGCCTCATCACATTACTTATCTTTGTAAGAGGCTTCGTAAAACAATTTATAAATTCGTTAATCTTCGATGCTACTTATCTATTAGAGTTCTACGAAATGTTTATTTGGCCATTATTCAGTCTATCATTCAATATGGTATAATTGTTTGGGGTGGAAGTACAAAAATTAATCTTAGTCCGTTAAATTTACTACAAAAACGAATAATTAAAATTTGTTTGAAGAAACGTTTCGATTATCCAACTAAATTAATTTATTCTGAATTTAATGTATTTAATATTGAACAAATTTATAAGTATACGCTGTTAAAATTTTATCATAAAAATCGTAATAAGTTTGTATTACAGACACACAATTATGACACAAGACGAAATATTAATTCAACAGTAGTAGAACCTAAATGTCTCACATCTGCTGGTCTAAAGCATAGCATAAATTTTGGCCCTCGGTTGTACAATGCTTTAACTAAATTACACCCAGAACTTCTAATATGTCCACTAACATATAACAAGAAAATTAGAAACGTGTTAATATCTTCAATTTGATTAAATAAATGTATAGCCTATGTGTATGAATTAATCAACCTATATTATATTTGTATTCTATAATTTTGAAATATATATTAGTCCTACTTTTCACGTGCGATATTATTCTTCTATAGTGTTAATATTATATTATATAATTCCATTGCCGCTGTAATTATATTTTAGTTCCTATTTTATTTTACTTATTTATTTATATTATTATTTTTTATTTTAATATTATATCTGAACTGCGACCGAGCACGAGCGCTGCTCATTCGGTCTCAAATTTTGTTAATACTACTGTATCTTCTTTTTATATTGCTTGTATTATTTTATTTGTATTTCTCTTTGTTTGTTTTGTAATTATATTTCTTTATTCTATATATTTGAAATAAAAAAATAAAAATAAATAAATAAATCTTTGCAGAGGTATAGATTCTTTTCTTTAGTCATTTGCAGAAACAGTGTACCATCACAGACTTTACGCTGGTTAAATATTGAGGTGTCAGTGAACCATTTTTAAGTAATCGGTGATTATGAATGGTGCATATAATTTACATTTTAACCATGGTTACTGTTTAACCGTCTTTTCCTAGTCTTTAATTACTTCGTTTTTAACCGAGTTGACATACTTCGCCATAGGCTATGTCTTTTCGCTCACCTGTAAAATTGAATTTTTAGACGTACGAGGTTGCTGTTGAACACCATCGAAATGTTAAATAAAATGACAGCAAGAATAATTAAAGCTCAGATGAAGAACATGGCATCCTCAAATATCTATGATTTTTAAGCATTTCACATAGGCCTATTTAGTTTGCGCCTTTTCCTTCGATTTACTCGTCATTTGACGTGCGGAACGACTGAAGTGTACTCGTATGCTGGGCAGACCTACCACGAAGATACCAGACCTAACATATTCCTTGATTCAATACAAGTTTCAGTTGAATTCATCAGGATCTGAACTCGGGTATTTAACGTGGAAAATTAACCTTCTAACGGAGTATTCTCTGTGCCTTCGCTTTGCTTTTCTCTTCTTCTCATTTCATGGAGTTTAACATGACTTCTGCTTAGCTGTGAGAGCCTCTCCATCTTTTAAGAGCACGTCCCGTGCTCTACTTCCGCTAGGAAGATACAGTATTTGAAACTCATTCCGCAATTCCTCTCTCATGCATACGTTTTAGGTATTCCAACCACTTGACTTCGTTCTGTGTTTCTTCATACACGGAGTATATGTTCAAGAGCTCTCGTGATTCTTTTTCTGATAATGTTCATTCTTTCATATCATTATATTTATTCCATTATAATATCATTTATATCTTTTGAATTGTACATCTTCCTTTGTTAGTTGTCCCTCATTTTTGAGACGTTTGCGTGGTCTTTATGTATATTATAATATTTGTTCCATATAATATACATTAGACATAATATGAGAGGAAAGCTTAATGGTATTAATATTATCGTTTATTGTTAGTAAAATAACATGTACTAAAATAGTCTTAATTCTTCCCTGAAGGAGTAAAAATTCGTGCTCAAGGAGTTATCTAAACATATACTTAACACAAACAAAGAATTATTTGACACAAAGTGGGTCAAGAAAATAAAATTATAGGAATAAATTAACTTTAAAAATACAATATCAATTTTAACAATTTAAATCATACAAATACATATACATATTAAATCAATATATATTTTTATAATTACATTTCTAACGCTATTTTTGAAATTTCTGATATTAAATTTTCCAAATTTGGGTATTTTTCAATTATTTTATTATAACCTTGGACCAGAGTAGGTACCACGGTTAAGAGATGTGCTTGTGAAACACTTTGGTTCCTCTAGTCCTATAAAATCGGATCTTTTAGTTCCATATTTATGATGATACAATTTGAATTTATTACGATTTTTATGTATGAAGTTTAATAAGGAAATATAATAAATTTGTTTAATTTAAAAAAACATTAAAATCAGTGAAAAAAAGCTCGGATGAGTAATCAATTGATTTGTTAAGGCATATTTTAATTATTCTTTTCTGAATAAGCATTAGTGGAGTGAGATTAGAATTGGAATTGGTTTTAGTATGAGAGTTCCTTAATGTTTACCACATATTACAGACCATTCCAGATCGATAGTGGTTCACCAACATTGCCTTCTCAGACTACTACCGAGACCAATTTTTCGTATATTAGTAAATATTGATAACTTGAATTAGCATTTAATAAAATAACTGAAGAATTTAATTAAAAAATCTATACAGCAAAATCTCCGATTATAAAATTCAAAGATCACAAACTCTGTGAAAAAAAGTATAAATTAATAATACAATTTTAGAAGAAGTAAATAATTTTAATTATTTGGGATGCAGTATTTCATATTATAAAAATGATGCTCATGAAATGTATCGTCGTTGTTCCTGCAGTAACTCCTATGTGATATATTTATCGATTTTCAGATTTTTGCTCTATTAAATAACTTAAATAGTGAGAAAACAAATAATAAAATCTCCTATTCTGGTATGTAATTATATTTCTTTCTTTCGAAAATGTAAGAATTCACAATCTCCTATATACGGCTGCTATAGGATGAATAAATGTGTTTTTACCCCCTACTGAAAAATGGAATATTTTTCACATAGGAGTTATTGCAGGAAGAAGGACGGTATGTGTATGTATGTATATTTCACGTCAGCAATTACATTTGTGCATTGTGGACCTCATAATCTTGCATACGATGTCACAATTATATTTATTACATACAATATTTTTTTGCGGATCGCTCTATTGTACAGTCACGGAAGAAAAAACTGGCCGATGTGCAGCAAAACTCGTAATGTTACTTATGCCGGTTTTGATGTGATTATCACAGTATAGAGCATTGGTCGCCAACTCAGAGCACTGTGTCGTCATCAAGCCTTGCCCTCTCGCCAGCGGAAAGTCGTAGCAGGGTAGGTAAGACGTTCAGCGGCGGGACCAAAATATGAATTTACTGCATAGGTTTATGATTGTTTTCTGATGAAAAAAGATACGGGCTGAATAGAAATAACTAAATGAACTATCTTAGGCAATTTGAAAAAAAAAAACATTGTAGCCTATTTTCAACAAAGTTAGAAGTTAATAAATTTATAATTAATTTTAGAAATGTAATACACATTTCATGTTAATTATTCGGGTAATGCATGACAATGTATAAACTGCTTCTTTAAAGGAAAATGTTGAACAAAACACATAAAAATCCTAGGAATAATAATGCAGAAATTTAACTCCATTCAGTCCACTCAACACTGGCATTAGCATTGATTTTTCGGGATTTGTTTAATTCTCTTTTTCCTCAGCAATTTCTCAACGATTGGAACTATTGTTTATATAGGCTAGTGCATAATGTGACAGCACATTTTAAGTTGTGATCCGATAATTGGCTTCCATGACATGGCTTGTTTATCTTCATCATAGGAAAAGAATTACTGTTCGCACAGATGGCCTACGTGAATCCGAAAAAGGATATCTGTACAATCGGGGAAATCTAAGACATGGAAAGTTCATATATAAGTCAGATAACTTCTTTTGTTTTGATTTTTATCCTTCAATTCACTATCGTAAAGTAAATCAATAAGTTCTAATTACAAATACTAATTGAAAATCAAATTGAAAATTTTCCTAGTTTTTAAATCTCGAATCAAATTTCTGGTGCAGATCGTCATGATGTGTGAATATATTCTTCGAAATCCAAAGTTTTAAGAATCTAGTATGCCTATATCGTTGTTAATATTGAAAAATGTGCTGTAACATCCTTTTAGTTAAGCTGACATTCCATAATTAAAGGTGGTTTATATTAAACGCCTTCACTCTGTCATATAACTGTGTAATAATCTTGTTGTTACCATGTAGAAAACAATTTAAAGCATTCAGATAATTCAATTAAGAAGGCAAGTTCACAAATCCATTTTTTCATTCTTCACTTATGATACAGACTTTTCTTCTTCCTCCGTGAACGATGATGTTTCCTCCCTCAGTTCAAAGAACCTATTCAATAATCTGCCACGACTAAGTCACCGTACTTTACTATAATATGACAGATCGATTTACTCGCTATTGCATTCATCAAGAAAGACTTAAATTGACAATGAGCGAAATTTTTCGATATAATTGTGTTGGTGGTTTTTCCAACTGGACTACTTCTATAACACCATTTTGATTTGTTTTGCACACGATTTCTGTTGGCGTATAATGTAGTTAATAGAAATAACTTCATGGGATACATTAACGCTTTTCACTTCCTCCCTTAGAGAGACTGGCTTTCGGAATGGTTTTATTTACATTCTACAGTATTCTGTAGGTTATGCAGAGCCGGAGTTAGGTATAGTGCCGCTCCTAGGCAGTGCTAGATTTTGCCGTCCCCAAATCCCACAAACAGTTTATGGACAGCTATTATACAGGTGACGTTCAGTTAAAGTTATTTTTAAATGAAATGTTACAATTCAGAAAACAAAATGTTAAATGTTATGATTTATTTAACGACGCTCGCAACTGCAGAGGTTATATCAGCGTAGCCGGATGTGCCGGAATTTTGTCCCGCAGGAGTTCTTTTACATGCCAGTAAGTCTACTGACATGAGCCTATCGCATTTAAGCACACTTAAATGCCATCAACCTGGCCCGGGATCGAACCCGCAACCTTGAGCATAGAAGGCCAGCGCTATACCAACTCGCCAACCAGGTCGACTTCAGAAAACAGTAAATTACTGAAATCAAAATACATGCATCTTACTTGTGAATTACAAAGACTTTCTTCGGACTTTCTTCACAGAGAAAGCAATGATGGTATTATCAAAATCGATGTGACGAAGCATATCAGACTCGAAGCAAAGAAAGATAATACTCAAACTTATTCATTGTTGAAACAAAATTTATTTTTGAAAGGCAGGCTGTGGTTTTTTTTAAGCATGGTTTCTGTTGGTGTATAATTTTTACGAGTATTTCTTACTTCGACAGGAGTATAAAATAAATCGAAAAATAAACTCCAACTCTTTACAGAATAAACCTTTCAAATCGAATTATATAGTGAACATACTGAAAAGTGATTAAATAGTATTGTTGATGATATAGGCCAGTGTTTCTTAAACTTTTTTGAAGTGGGGACCACTTTTTTAAGTCAGAATAGTTCCGAGGACCACCTTACTCTTGTTCCCTTTGAAAGCAAAGCATATTTTAATACCAGTATATTTTAAACTGAATTAATCAATTAAAATTAATTTACTTCGTTTAACTTTATATTAATATTAACTAATTAAGTTTATGTTAATAGAAAAAAATTCATTTTAGATTTTTAATAAATCAAGGTATTAGAGTTTGGACAATCTTTGACTTATTAACTAAACAAAATAAATAAATACATAAATAAAGAAATACATAAATACATATATATATGTAAATAAATAAATACATAAATAAATAAAAACATAAATAAATACATACGTAAATAAACAAACAAATAAATAAATAAATAAATAAATGTTGGTATTCTCATTAATGAGATGGATAAGCCTGCCGATTCTTGTGCAGTTCTATATTTTGATATATGCTGGTAAGCTTAAGTCAGAGATCGTTAGATACATAGAGTCGATTTCGGTACTTTGGTTTTATTAGAGTTAATGATGAAAACCCTCTCTCACACAGATACGTAAAAGCAAACTGAATTATAATCTCTAAAGCACCACTGTACAGTTCAATATATTCTCTTTTCACTTGTGTTGAGGTCCAGAAATTAACCATACTTTCTGCTTGGAATTTCATTTTAAGTCGAGAGTTCAATTAACTGTTCTCTTTCACTCAACGAAAGTTTGTTATTTTCAATATCAAGGGATCGCGAACCCATGAAAATTCGTCATATTTACATGGAAAATAAGTTTCAAATTGTGGCCTCAGAGTTTCGAGATGCGAACGTATGTCATTGCATAATTTTCTTTCCAATAACGAAATCATTTTCAATCAAAGAAGACTCTAGGGTTGGAAATAGTGAAAAGCCTCTGTTTTACGGATCTGACCCACAAACCAAGTATCCTCCCGAACACTTTTTTCTCATACAGTCAAAGAATTACTTTGTAGAGAGAGATTTAATTCGTTTAGTTTTGAGAATATATCTGGAAGATATTCCAATGTACTTAGCCACATGTCGTCAGCTGATGTGCAGGGAAAAGATGGCGAGAAACACCATGTTCATAGTGCTTTAAATCCCTCTTTTTTGCTGAGAGTAGAGTGGGAATTCGGTAGACAGGTAGGGTAATAAATTTCATAAAATGTCAGTACTGGGAGTAAAAGTGAAAGGTGACTGTCATGTGTCATTTCCAAACTCTGAGATTTTCAGATAGTGTGATACGCAATTCGTTTGAATTTGATTTTTTCTTCTGTCCATTTTGAAGAACCACAAGTGCAGACCTCGGGGACACAGGTGGTCCAAGGACCATAGTTTGAGAAACGCTGATATAGGCTATTATATTGTGAATGTAACTGAGAGTTGTGGTTACTATTCATAGCGATAAATAGCTAATAAACAACAATATGCAATTTGATTTTCAACACTGCATTCTTGTTCATACAAGCAGTTAAATTTAAGCAGTTTCATATTATAATAATGTGATACCGGCATTACAATATAAGTTTGCAGCTGCACACTTTCCTTTCACTCTTGCCACGGCCGCGACAATGTGATAACAAAACAATATCTGACTTCCACAAGGTGTTCAAGAAGAAACTTCAGAAAAGATTTACCAACATGTGTTTTAAAAATAAATTTCATTGTAAAATAAAAATGAAAAAGGGAGAGATAGAGAGAGAGAAAATGCGGCCCTCTAGAAATTGCCGCCCTAGGCAACTGCTTAAGTTACCTAGGCCTGAATCCGGCACTGAGCCTATGTATATATTTGCAACGTTTGTTGTGTTTTAGTCGACATACAGAAAGTTGTTTTGCCATTGGTTTTGCCATTACGGGTATGAGGAATGTTGTTAATGTTATTTTCATCCCCTCTGTTCGTCTCTCTTCAATCTACAGACATACTATGTTTATGGTTTATGACTACTGCATATTTCGTGTTCTTTCTAGAGTCCTAGGCACGTGACCCTTTCCAGGCCTACTAACAGAATTTGTCTATAAATAGCCACAACCACTACGAAAATCATCATTAGTATTTCAGTTCCATAGATATGGACGTCAAAGCCAAAGTAATTGCACTGATCGAGGAAGGCCGATTTAGCACGGCTCGAGCTGGAGAACGCTATAGAGTTGCGACTAGAACAGCGTCCAGGTGGTGGGCGCACTATCAAAAGCGAGGTTACATAACTCGTAAAGCTGGTAGTTGAAGACCAAGGCATCAACACCACAACAAGATCTTATGTTAATAGAACGTTCGAGGCGCTTTCATTTTATACTTCTAAAATATTTGTGGCCGGCAGGGAATTTCCTGCTTCCAACAGAACGCTTGTAAAAGGCTCAATAGTGCCAACGTTGTGCTGAGAAGAACAGCGGTGAAGGAAGTTCTGACTGAAGACCATCGAATTGATCGTGTCACATTTTGTCGAATTCATACAACTATCCATGGAAAGGGGTCATCTTTTTGGATGATGTGTTTATGAACTATAGCAGGCCAGTGTATGTATATCGATCGAAACAATCCAAGAGATTTGACCCTGAATATGTGATCCAGAGACAACGCAGTGGTCGTTTGTCCGCGTCGGTGTGGTACGGATTTCTGGTTATGGTGGCGGTGCACTATGGAGGATTCATGGGCATATGAATGAGCATCAGTACACCAATAAACTGGAAAATGTGATGCTACCTAGTGTTCGTGTGTTTAAGCCCGAAAACAAAATAAAATTCCAACATGACTTGTCTTCGGTACACACATGCGTCGCTGTGCAGCGGTGGTTCAACATTCACAGGGACGATGTCGAGAGGTTCCATGGGTGCCAAGAAGTCCTGACTTAAATTTCATAGAAAATGTGTGTACGGAAGTGCAACGCAATGTTAATGTGTAACTACAGAGTCGGTGTCCTAGGATTGCAGATGAATTGTGGAATCTCATTGCAGATGTTTGGGATGATGTTGCATTGCCAGATAGATACAGTAGGTCTATATCCAAAGCCTTGTTACCCGTAATTCTATAAGTAGAAGAATGGATGCAGTAATCAATATCAACGGTTTATGGACAGGTTATTAAGTCCAGAAGAAACTTGTATATAACTAGAACTACTAGGTAGAAGAACATTTTAATTTGTGATTTAAAGAACATTCAGTATTAATTATTTCACTTCAGGAATGTATTTTTCTTTTCTTTTTTTAGAACAAAAATAAACACTGTGGGCCATATTCATAGACATTCTTAGCTTTCGGTGGATGATCAGCGAACTAACGTTTTTCGTATTCATAAACCAGTGTCAGCGATATGATATGATATGATATGATATGATATGATATGATATGATATGATATGATATGATATGATATGATATGATATGATATAAGGTCGACCTGGTAGGCGAGTTGGTATAGCGCTGGCCTTCTAGTATGCCCAAGGTTGCGGGTTCGATCCAGGCCAGGTCGATGGCATTTAAGTGTGCTTAAATGCGACAGGCTTATGTCAGTAGATTTAATGGCATGTAAAACAACTCCTGCGGGACAAAATTCCGGCACATCCGGCGACGCTGATATAACCTCTGCAGTTGCGAGCGTCGTTAAATAATACATTATATTATATGATATGATATATGATATGATATGATATGATATGATATGATATGATATGATATGATATGATATGATATGATATGATATGATATGATATGAATCCTGTTTAGCACGCTCGTAGCCCGGGCTAGCGAAATGTCTATGAATAGCACCCTGTAGCTTTAATAATGGAATAAATAAATACTCGTAGGTTCTAGTAAACACTAGAATCACCTATAGGTTTTCCTAAATTGCACAAAAATTATTTCTAACTAACAAATCTATTTGTGTTTCTCTTCCCTCATTACTAATTGTTTACCGAAAGTAATTTATAGGTATTTATTTATTTAATTTAACTGAATGTTCATTAATATAATTTGTATTGGATTACCTTAATCAATTTATATTTATTCTACTTTAACTAACTGTTCACGTCTATATCATCTAACCATTAAGTTCATATGTATTGTATGTATCTCAATTTTGTTTACTCTTCGTCGTCTGTTTTTCCAGGAAGATATTAAAGTAAAAATAAACCATAAATAAATGAAGTATCGTATGTCTATAGAGTAAAGAGGGACGAACAGAGGAGTTGATAATGAAATCAATAAGATTCCTCGTACTGGTAAAAACAATTAAATAACAAATTTCTGTACATCCACAAAAACACGAGAGTTTCAACCTTACAGAATGTGAACAGAAACAGCACGAAAGCCTTTCTCTCCTAGTCCAGCAACTTCGAGTAAACAGTACTCTGTACTGTGATAATCACAACAAAACCGGCATAAGTAACATTACGAGTTTTGCTGTTCATCGGCCAGTTTTTTCTTCCGTAACTGTACCTCAATTTCAGACCTAATACTTTATTCCCTCTTATTACCCAAACACATTGATGCCTACCCTCCTGCCCTTGACATATTAGTTTTTATACATAATCACTGCTTTATATCAATAATTAACTCGCTATTTCTCTCTGTGTCACTGCAATATTCTTTTATAATCAATTCCCCTTCCCTATTCACTATAATCTCCTATTTCTCTCCTAACTAATATTTATTATCCAATTCTATTTTCATTATCATCTAGTAATATTAATGTACTGTCAACTCCGGATATAGTGAACCTCTGCGGACTTGCATATTTCGTTCACTAAATCCGAAGTGTCTCTCCCCTAACCTTTAATAACAGGAATAAATGAAATTGTGAACAAGAAAATAACATACTTTACAGCAATTAAAATATTTAATTTTTGTGAAATGGATTACACTGTACACTGTTGCTCACAGTTGACTTACTTAAACTATGCTGTCCACCCAAGTCTGTTTCCACCGTTGCCACTTATAATATTCGCCTTCTCTTTCAAAGAAAACTCTTTACAAATTTTGCGCGTTGACATTTTTATACAGTACATTCACTGTTCGAACACTAGAAATAGACTGGCCAGGCAGAAATTACAAACTCTGTTATGGTGTGACTGCGTACTCAGCCTTGGAATTTTCCAGGTCACTTAATGGAAACTGGGAGGGGGTTGATGGATTTTGAAAGCTATCGGAATCTTACCTTTATTTGTGCTCTGGACATAATGTCCTTCCCCTTTTAATAAAAGAAGGAAATTTCATATCTGCCATAATGGAAAGTATCTGAGAACAAAAGACAATTCTTTAATGGTGGAAGATTAGAAATAACAGTAGATTAGTGTGCCTAAGAACAGAATGGCAACCCTTCGACGATGAAGTGAGGCAAGGTCGTCACGCGTTTCCTGGATTTACAGTACAGCTCATTGTCTAAGAATCACTAACCCTACCTTTGTCGTTTGACTATAGGAGTAAGAAACTTAGAATGTTGTTATCAATTGTTGTTTCAATTTTATACAAGGTTTCACTTCAAATAAGAATTTGTCAGAATACAACTCTTATAACTTCAATTTTTAAGGTTCGCTATAACCGCGAGCGAGGATTCACTGTAAACGGTAATATTAATATACATTTTAATATATGCGGGTTGGGACCAACAATTTATATTCACTATAGCGGAATGTTCACTATAACAGAGTTCACAATGTATATCCAGAGTTGATTGTATTAATTTTACCATGTTGCGTATTCATTATTCCAACTCTACTTTTCTTCCATTTTCAACAATTCTCATGGTATCTTTCCCTATAATTATCACTAGTCATTCATTACCTTGCACTTTAACAGTTTGGCTTTTCTCTTCACTATTTTATGACACCTCTTATATCCACCCCAACTAATTTCTTCTACTCACACCTTCATTACAAACCTAAAGACTTAATTTAATCTATTCAAAATATCACTTTCACTACTTCTTTACCAGTTTACTTATATCGATCTCATTTTACTTACTACTAATGACTAATGATTGCTTTATCAAGAGTAAACTCACTAGAGGTTTTGATTTATCTAGAGAAAATCAAACCTCGAGTGGGATTTAATTGACTTACATGATTAGAAGAAAATATATAACGATTATAAGAAATAAAGTAATCTAATACAATAACATAGGTATTAATTTACTTAATAAAATTCTATTTCACTGATGATAGTTTCATCAAACTGTTTGAACGGAGCCACCATTTTCAGTTGACTATCTATGCGATAAATAAATGACAATCGCAAAATATGTTTTATAGTAGGTACCGTCAAGTAGGGCTACTTTGATGATTTAACTTACATTTTTTATGGTTACAGTTTAATTTTTTAGTATTTTGACATATAAAAAATATGTAGATATCAGATTGTCTTTACCTTGCTATCCTATTTCTAAGAAAATAATTGTGTTGATTTGTACCCGTGAGAAAAAATAAGACCATACTATCAAAGCTAAACTGTGATGGGGGCTACTTTGATATAGTAACATTATTTAAAGCCTGATTTCCGTAGTAACCCGAAGATGACATAATAGAGTCAAACTAAAGTTGTGAGATTTGCTGTTATAGAAGTAAATCAGGGCAAATTAAGCAAATGAAATTATATTTAAATGATATTTCAAATAACACATTAGCATTTCAATTGCAAGAAAAGTACAAAGGCTCATTGTACATTATAATTAACATAGAAAATGATATAAATTTTGAAATCAAATTTGTTCTATCAAAACATTACCAATCTCATAAATAATTAACCTAGACTACAAACTAAATCAACTTTTCATCAAAATAATGGAAACAAAACTAGAATTTACTTAAATTCAAGAACACTAGGCAAGACATAAATCACGGAATTGTCAGTTAGTTCTGCGACTGAGGAAGGTAAAATCTTGATGATGTGTTGCATTGAAATACTAGAAATGTTCTGTCAATTGGCTTAAATTTTGTTTCACTCTCATCAGCTCTTTTGAGACCATGAATCACTATCCCATTTGATGCCATGTCCACAATTTCAAAGACAGGTGTGAAGATTTTCTTATCGTTACTATAAAGAAATTTAGCAAGGATGAAATTTCCTATTTTTGGGTTTTCTGATTCTATTTCATTTTTTAGCATCTTCTGGAATTTTGGGGCCTGAATCTTTGATCTGCCTATTTACACAAATCATCTGAGGCTCTTCGTCATCATTGCTGCCTTTGTTGTTTGAAGTAGACGCAGTAATTATACTCTTCCCTGATTCAACATTGAGTCGTCTCTTTTTTCTCATCATAGAGCCAGCTGTACTAGAATTCCCAAATCAGTGTTCTTGAGACAACTCTCAACCTGTTGTTCAACAACTTCTACAGGCTCCGGAATTTTTTGAGGACTTCTTTCTTATTGCAAGGACAAATGCCACCAGAAAAGGAACTGTTTTATCAAAATGTGTTTTATTTCAGACTGTTCTGTATCTCCGGGAAATTATTGTTTATTAGTATTTGTCTGTAACTTTGTCTTATCCGTGTGGATCAATGCTTTCTTCAACAAGCTTGGAAAATTAGCCTTCGGTACAGTTGAAAATCGAGGATTTTCTCTTTCCGCGCCATCAAAATATGTCTCCAGGCTCCTCTGAAAAATCTGAAAAGTTGTTGTACTGACGAGAACATGGTTCCTTTTTATAATCTCGCACCATAGTAGCTCTGGACGGACAGCGATAACGTCTAAAACAATATAAAAGCAATTTTAAATATTTGACTAGATTATCAATTTAGCTCCATACCCTCTATCAAAGTTACCCCGTGACTCTTCAACGTAACTGGTGTGCATACTGCAACATTCAAATGAACGACAAGCAACACTTTAAATGCCATAGAACTACTTTATTTGAAGATAGAATTGAATATTCATTTATAAGTATGCTTACCTGTGTAGCTTCAAAGTTTTGCAGGTATCAGAAATCCTCATTCACTTTATAAACCACAAAATATTTAATTTCTCCTCTACAACATGTAGTATTTATACAGCACCGTCCCTATATCATAACTAGTTTAACAGAGCTGCCAACACAAGATCCAAAGTTGGCCACATTCTGATATCTTTCGCGCGAATTCGATTTTAGTAATCGATCGAAGTGGTTATCAAAGTAGCCCCCAATATCAAAGTAACCCCTAATGACGGTACCGTAAAGAATTTGCAGTTTGAAATGTTGTCAAACAAAGAAACAAATGGTAGGGAATTTATAAAAACAAACAAAAGCTAGGGAAGTCATAAAATTGTAGCGATAAAAACAGCCATGATTGGTTGAAACACGTCCTTTCGTACCATTTTATTGGTTAAAAGTAGTATGACGTAGTAAGAGTGTAATAGTCCGTATAAAAACATGTTCGTTTTTAGATATATTTCTTACATTAATTCATTGTTTCGTAACTTCATTCATGTGTTTACCTTCTTTATCTCACTTGTTTTACTTCATTCTCTGTTTTACTATCCAAATTCGTCACCTCCTCCATACTTCTATTGTATCTGTCTCTCTTTGCTTATCAATAATACTTACCATAAGAGATCAGAATATAAAAACTTATAAATTCCTACAGCTATTGGGCACAATAAAAAGAACATTGTCAAGGAGAGTCCGTAAAGAAACAATGACCATAACTACATTATTATACGTAGCAGAAAGTTGGGTACTAACCAAGCAACAGCGAATTTTAATAGTAGCAATTGAAATGAATTTTTTCTCTTTTACTTGATTATTCAAGGACTCTGTATCGACTACTGTGTTATATAGCGTCGATAGAATTTGTGATAGCGAGATGGTATTTAGAGAGATGAGATCGAGAATTCGCCATAGATCGCCTGAAATTCGCCATAGAGTTGGCGAAAACCTCTGAAAAACCCTAACCAGATAATCAATCCAAGCGGGAATTGAACCCACTCCCGAGCCCAACTCCGGATCAGGAGGCAAACATGCTACTGCCTGAGTTGCGCCGGTGGCTAAACGAAATTGTCTCGACCTCTCACAGGATACAGTTCGTTGGCTCACCAGAAGATTGAAGATATTCGTGCAGAATTTAATGTAGAATATTGTTGAAATAATAGATAGGTACAGATTAAAATAGCACAATCACATACAAAGAATGAAGCTGAACTCTAACTCTCTATAAATACTTCAGTGTAAACCTATTAGATCGATTCAAGAAAAGATGGAGAGACAAACTTTAAAAATTTTCTTAAATGGCCGAAGACTGAATGTTTATGATGATGATGATGATGATGATGATGATGATGATGATGATGATGATGGTTAACTGGCGCTTAAACACCTCCGTATTATTGCGGCGTCTACGACTAATGACAGTGCACTGTCTATTTCACAAAGAGAATAACAATCTTCCCCGCCTTCTTCATCCCATATCATTGAAGCTTGTTAGAATATTCAACCTCCCCACATTATACCCTCCTTGGGCCATATTTTATTAGAATCATCCCATAGCAAGTTGATTAATCTTCTAAATTCAGGCAGCTAATCCTGCCTATGATTTTCCATGGTTTCCCTAAGGAATTTTATTGTCGGGATGAGCCCTAAAACAAATGGGTCACTGACCTACATACCCCCACATATGTTTAACATTTTCCAAATTAAAGCATTAAAAATTCGGAGCCTTGGATTTCGCGTGTCGTCTTGTGTATTTCAGGACGAGCTCACTCTATTATCACCCTCCCAGTGCAAGAGCTCGGCTCCCTTGTCAAGCGAGGACATCGACGTCCCTCTCTCATCACTCACACTGCCCAGGCTTTTAAAATCTTCTGCGTCTCTGCCCTACTTCTGTTCAGTCGTGCTTGCAACATTCTTTGTGGTAGCTATTAGGTCACATCATTTTTGGCTTTTCCTCTTCAAAACTCTCTTAAGTGAGGATATACAGGTTTGAGGGTCAAAAGAAGTCAGATTTCAATTATAACAGTACTAACAATATACGTTCAATAATTTGGACTTACCATGCTCACAGTCGTTCCTGAAAATGGCCCCCGTTTGCCGCCACACACAACTAACGTCTTCTGATAAACGAATGAACAACACTCTGAAGTTCCATATCATTGATAGCTTGGATTTCGTCTCGTATGTAGTCTTTTAGTTCATCTATAGAATGAGGATTTTTCCTATAAACCCTATCTTCTAGTGTTACCCATAAATAGAAGTCACAGAGTGTTATATCTGGACTTCGTGGAGGCCACAAATTATTACTGATTAGTTTCGTACCGAAAATGCGCCTCAATTCCCTCATTGACATGGCAGTTGTATGAGCAGTGGCGGAATCTTGTTGGAAATAAACTGACAATCGTTCCGCTTAAGAACACTACGTTTCTGCTTGACTTTCGATTCTTCACTGAGAAGAAACTGCTTACTGAATGATGCACTGAAGGAATTGTGAACGGGAGAAAATTTCAAGGCATAAGATATCGGATTATAGACGATATTGAGATATATGAGTCATATGCGGAGACTAAGAGGGAGGCAGAAAATAGGGAACATTGGAAAATTCAGTGAAAGACGTGTATTTAGGAAGAAAAATATGAATGAATGAATATTCCTTTACATTTACTTTTCTTCCTAAGGATATATGCACGTTGTTTTCCTGCTTAGTGTATGCGACATTCGATAATCTGTTCCTGTCTTTTAAATAATAGTGTATTCTCCTGCACATGTAATGTGAATAAACTGTGATATTGCTCGACTATCTGGTCTGACGTCGATTCCTGTTTACTCAAGCTATTTAATGGTGAACAAGCTAGCAATCACTACACCATTTAAGGCTTTACTTGCTTGATGAAACGAGTCTCCATTGCAAGTCCAACTTCTAAGCGACAATGTCTGAGAGAAAAGGAAAAATAACGGAAATCTCTAGTAGAAAGAGCGAGATAAAGATGTGCAGGTTACATGTTGCAAAGTGGAGCATGTTTAAAAGTTTCGTCTGGAATCGTGGGCTTGAACAAAATAGTTGGCATCCTGCTGTACGCCCACAATGCAACCCCCATGGTTTCAGAGTGGGACTTCCTCTCTTAACTCGGCAGAAATTTTACCTGCCCGGGAATAACAAGAAGTTTCTTTCTGTTTTATTTCATTTTTTTTTTTTTTTTTTTTACTTTCGTCCTCTTCTTTCGTTCCTACGCTGTGATACTGGTGATGCCCCCTCCAGCATTAGACAGAGTACGAGTCGGAAGCATGGGATTCCAACTTGTAGGAACGCAAACAGTTGGTTGTATATATATGTACAGTGCGCTACAGCACGTTGTATCCTTATGCTGCTACCAAACTGTGTTCTCTTTCCCACTGTTTGAATAGTGGGGTAAAGGGGAGCCTTTTATACAAACATAACCCCACTTTTCTTCTAAGTTCTTACGTTTTTCTTCAAAAGGTGGATACAAACATTGGGAAAGGTAGGGAAAGAATGGAAGAATGGAAAAGAGGAGAAAAAAGACCTCAACAGGGTTATATGCAAATTGTATATTCGCTACGTGGATCCTGTATTTTGAATAAGTTGGTCTCTGAAAAGTTGGATATTTCACTCTCTCCCCTTCTCCCATTCTGCCAATCCATTGTGGACTCCACTCTGCAAAAATTACAACAGACCTTTCCCTTTCCGTCGTCTGTTTCTTTCTAGACTTTCCATATTTTCTTCTGTACTTATGGCAATAAAATACTCTGCAATTTCTTCTCGGATTTCACAATACTAAGTTTGAGCGAGCCTAGAGTGTGTCGTTTTGCTTGACAAATGAACAGATCTCGTTTCCCATTCCCATGTGACATCTATTTTCTTGAGGATGGCTAGAATTGTCTTGTGTCTGACAGAATAGGTCGGAGGATTTTGATGTACAAGCAAGCGTATACTGTATTTGTTTTCTTTTATAGGCAAGTCCATTAAGAAATAATTTAAGAGAATACAGTGTGTTCCATGCAATTCAATACGTAAAAAATTAGTAAGGCCTGGTCCACAATAAACCGAGAAGGGAAACGGCAACGAGAACGGAAAACTTGTTAAAATATTATAGGCCTATTTGAATGTGAGCATTCACAATTAACGAGAACCTTGTCGGAACCCGGGAACGGGAACGTGACTTTGCCGTTCTCGATTCCGAACACAACCTCGTATATTCTTTTTGTTGTCATCCTAAAGCTCATATTTTATAGCAAGGAGGCAGTGACATAATTTCTTCATGCATTGCCTCTCTAATTAACTCAGATATTCATTTATAATCACTTTCAATATATATTACATGTATATGTGAATAAAGTACCAAGTGAATTGAATTCTTAAATATTTTGTGTCACAAATTTTTAAGTTGGTTAACTTGTGTTTAGGTTGGGTAGCTTGTACTCATGAGACAACGCCATTGGTCAATTATCCGCAAATAAGTTCAGAATGCGTAATATCGACTTTACATATATGGTTATTGGAATGCATATTTATATTCATAGTCGTTTCCGTTCTCGGCCTCAGTTTCCCGTTCTCGTTCCCGGTTTATTGTGGACCAGCATTAAGAATTGTTATGGAATAACTGTCACTTAGGTCACTCTTACTTTCACATTACACTAAATATAAAGAGAAGGTAGTGAGATGCTGAAATGCCTATTTCGAAGATCATCAAGAATATACATTTTATCAAAATTTCCTATACATTCCGCCTATCTGTCATCCGTCTGTTTATGGATAGAAATTTCTTCTAAAGTATTGCACGGATTTTAATCAAAGTAGACCCTTTCTGCGGACCGATTTATCTGAGAATAATTCACATCAAATGTTACGCATTTAAAAACAAAAAAAGATGGATTTATTTTCCATTTGAAATCACAAAATATGGTTGTTTATCCAAAATCTATCTCATTTGAGAAAGACCGCTCGCCGCCCAACAACAGATTTTGTTGGGTACAGATTCGAGTGTGACTGATTCTAATGCAAATTGTCGGTATATGTCGTCTTGGTGACATCTAATTTGTCTCTTGTTTTCGAGCCTTCCATTTAGCATTGAATGTATTTCCCCTTATTATAAGTACCTTTGTATTCAGTCTGGTAATTTAAATGCATGCACGATTTAATTTCTAATGACTGTACATCTTAGAATTTTTATTTTATTTTAGTAGGTTATTTTACGGCGCTTTATCAACATCTCAGATTATTTAGCGCCTGAATTAATTGAAGATGATAATGCAGGTGAAATGAGTCCGGGATCCAGCACCGAAAGCTACCAAGCATTTGCTCATATTGATTTGAGGGAAAACACCGGAAAAAACCTAACCAGATAACTTGCCCCAACCGGGAATCGAACCCGGACCACCTGGTTTCGCGGCCAGACACGCTAACCGTTACTCCACACGTGTGGACGTACATCTTAGATTATACAGGGTGATTCATGAGGATAGGTAAAAAATTTAGGATATGATATCTTAGGCCATTTTGAGTGAAAAAGTTCATATGAACATAGGTCCGTTTTCGAACGATGACGGAGCTAGATGCATTTTTTTGGTAAAACGTCTCGCTCCAATGCGAATTAGACGTTACCATACCCTGCTGACTTGAGAACTTGAGACAAAGTCACCGACCGCAATGAATGACGTAACATTGGAATCTTCATTGTGAGCGATGTAGATAAGAGAAAGAAGCCGGGTCGTGGGGCATTACAAATGTCCAATCACCTGCCCTTGTCTGATGTAATGACAGAGAACCCGCAGATAACACAAATAGCCTACACTATCACTTATCAATTCACAGCAGTTCAGTCAGCTACCTACAGTACAGTAGTTATACAGGTACAGTTGTCAGAAGTGTTAAGTTGTGTCTTTCAAGATGCCTTATAAATTTTTCGATTAGAGAATACGCCGATATTTTGTATGTTTATAGTTTGTGCGATGGAAGTGCCTTGCGTTCCGTCGCTGAATATGAAGGACGGTTTTCGAACAAAACGATACCATATCGAAGCGTACTTACTGTTTATGGGGTTGATGAAAGACTTGGTATAGCAAAGGAACGGGGAAACGAGAGAGGTACTAATCGACCGTATTTTGGATGCGGTATAAAGACAGCCACGTGCAACTCTCCCGAGCGATGAGCGCGATTCACGTCTGAGCGCAACAGTGCATTGTAGCAGAAGGAGTGCGAAAACATCGACCCGGACGTCTAGAATATTAGGTATGTATGCATACGTAAATATAAACTTTAAATTTGTCCGTTATGTGTCTCTAAATGCGAGTTAGTAGAGTGAAATGTCAGAAGTTTTTGTGAAATCAAAGAGCCATATCTCCGTAACCGTTCGAAAACGGACCAATATTCATATGAACTTTTTGAGTCAGAATGACTTCAGAATTGACATCCTAATTTTTTTACCTTTCCTCGTGAATCACCCTGTAGATCTATTCGTGAATTATGAAAACTTAATTTTAGATTTATTAGATATCTTTAAGTTTGCTTAAGCTCTTACGATACAATAAACGTGTAAATTGTTATTTATAATATTCATGTTATGGAAAACAAATGCCGGCCTGTTTCATTTTTACACAACTAGGACCATGTAAATGTCACATTGGTGTTTTTGCAACGCTCTGACAAATGTATAAACCGTAATCTACATTCTCTAACTTTCTCCTTTTCATTCTTGAGAGCTTGGTTGCTTTAAGACTCGTAAATTTCGCCACAGAGCGGAATTAAACTGATGTAATAATTTACGTTCCCAATACTCTTTTCGTCTTTTGCTTTACATGAAATTTGTGTCGCAAGCACTGCTATCCATTTGTTAATTCCCGTTCTCTAAACTCCAAAATCTACAGGAAAAATGACGCGGGAGTCCCACTGCAGACTGTGTATTATTTTGCTCCTCGGAACACAGACGTCTGCACACGTCAATAATTCTCATATCTAGTTACGTCACGTTCTAAGCATTTCATCTCTAATCCTGCTGTACGTATGAGGATGCCCCTTGTGGAGAAGCCAGCATGCAATAGAGTAATAGACGGTAGGACGGGCCTCAAGGGCACGTAATCAGGTTAAGTAAAATTCAAGGAAATACATTGTATGAAACTGGTAGTATTGGTATAGGTATTAATTTATTTTTAGTGTTCTGCCCAAGGGCAGGTCTTAGACCAAAACTCAGCTTTTTCCACTCTTCCCTGATTTCTGTCTTCCCATTAGTCTTCGCATGTGATCAATAGTCTTAATGTCGTCTATCATGTCATATCTTCTTCTGCCCCGAACTCATCTTCCGTTCACCATTCCTCTCAGTGCATCCTTCAGTAGACAGTCTCTTGTCAGCCAGTGACCCAGCGAATTCCTTTTTCTCTTCCTGATCAGATTCGGCATCTTTCTTTCTTCACTCACTCTTTTTCTAAAGTCTGTGCCTCACTGTGAAAAGAAAGAGAAAGGAGATATGTCTTACCTCGTCTGTACTGTTATGGCGATGGGGGAGTGGAGCAAAGCCGTACATCTATCCAGTGGCGGAAGGGACTAGTTGATACATTCCGTAGCACAAGATAAAATAACAAAATATCTCTCTTCGTACTGTATAGTTCCGTCACTGAGCTTGTCTTTCAAGAAATTGAGTTCCGGTAGCCTGTACAATAACAAGGTTTTGAAAGGAATCCTGCAAATTTACAACCCTCCTATAATCTCCATCCTCATTTGAAGGGACTTGGTTTTATTGCTACTGAGACAAGATAAACCTTAGCAGGTTACAGCTACGTTTCTTATTCTGTCTGTCCATTTCACACGCTCCATTCTTCTCCATATCCACATTTCAAATGCTTCTTGTCGCTTCCATTCACTCCGTCGTAATGCCCATGTATATTATCCATACATTGCCACACTCCACACAAAGACCTTCACTAGTCTCTCCCTTAGTTCTTCTCCTAGATGCCCGCACAAGATGCTCCGTTTTCTATTAAAAGCTTCCTTTGCCATTGCACATAAATGTCATCGACCTGCACCGGTATCGAACCAGCACTCTCGAGCACATAAGACCAGCGCTATACCGACTAGAGTAGTGTATTATGATAATAAATTAATGAAAATGTTCAGTTTTACCCTTTAAATGTGCATAAATTTGATCCAAACAAATGTAACATTTTAAAATTCCTTTGCAGACCGAAAATTTACAATATTTCAGATTAAATTTCTGCACATGTAAAGGAAAAAACTAAAATTCTTTTACTCGTGCATTATCATAATATTATATCTCTTAAATTGAATGAGCATATTGCAAATTAAATCAATGGCTTTCCCAAAACACGCCACGAAATGTTTCATATACAACAATTTTTTTCTTGGAAAGGAATAAAAAAACCGGCAACGTTTTATTAAACTTTTTTTGTTTGAAATATCTCAAAGAATAGCCTCTTGAAATTACTGACATTACTTACGGTCCACTCTGTTTATGTGAAGTGGATGATGAACGGGTGGACAGTGTTAGGGCAGCATTAGACTAGTTTGAGCGATTCAGTGATGGAGAAAAACCTTGAAGATAAAATATATTATATTATTTTAATGTACCGGAGTACATATGATGTTTCCATGCAGATAAAAGTCGCTGAGGAAGAGAATAAGGCTATTGCATAGAACTAGAAGAGCAACCACTCGCAATTAGAAGTGAATTTTCAGAATGTCTTGGGTTTTTAAGGTCAAAGTCTGTCGTCATCCCTATCTAACCGTTCGATATTGTATTTAAACAGCGACTATATTCTGATTCATATTATGAATTCACCGAAGCATAGTTATAGGAAAATTATTCGAAGCGATCAATACTATTGTACTTAATAAAGCTTTTAATTGAAGGTATTCAGCGTCAAAATTCAACATGAACGAGATATGGTCCATAAGGCTTTAGAAGAAACTTTGTATCAGAGACAGGATTATTTTACCTGTCTCAATTTCGAAACTCGAAATTCGCAGCTTTACTTACCTCCCATTAAAACGCATCGCCCTCGCCTGGGAACCTCGAATCTAACAGCTAACGTGGTGTACTATGCTCTACGAAGGACAACTAATTGATAAATAAAATAAAAGGCATAAATAATTAAGTAATAAATCAATGTATTCCTGGTACGATTCTGAACACTAGAATCAAACATAAAAACATTGCAATATATAAAAAGTTAATTTAGTCAGCATTTTATAAGGAAATTGGTTTATAATTACGTACGTATTGAAAAATTCAACTCACATTTTCAACATTTTTTAGCTCTTTGTCTTAGCGCTTTGGGCGTTCAAAATTTAATGAACGAGTCGCGAGATTTAAAATCCAATATTGCAGCAATGATTTATTCTTGAAGACAACACTCATTAAAATTATGAATTAATTTACGCGTCAAGAATCTCAAACAAAGTCCGCTAATTTCCGGAAGGATTCGAAAAAAACTGATTGAATCAATTCTTTTGTAGCCTCTCGATACATGAGTGCTGCGCAATCCACGTGTAAAATAATTGTTGAAATAAAAGGTACAGTCTACGTATATACGTTCCTCGTTTTATTTTATATGTTATCGGAGTGAAAATAAAAACTGTTCGTCTCTTGACGTTTTTTTACATTGTGCTCTGAAAAAAAAATTGTGTTTATTTCACAACTACGTTATATTTCAACGTTTTTAAAGCTTGTTTTATTTTACGGTTTCGTTAACATCTAAATAAAGTTATAAATGTTATTCAATAAATCTGGAGTGCTCGGGAAAAGTGACACAGGTCAGTTTCACAAACTTTCTTTGATAATTTATTGACAACTTACGGAACATCCGCTAGCTTGGAAAAAAATACACAAGTATTTCTCCATTACACTAATTCATACAGAACAAAATCAAATTGATATAACCGAATGTAACTTGTCAATAAATTATCAAAAAAGATTTGTGGAAACTGACTTATGTCACTTTTCCCAAGCACTATAGAAATATACCGGGATATCATTTTATTTTTACTAACATTTTTAATATTAACCTGGCTATACCTTTGGATCAACGCCATTTGCTACCCCCTTCCACGACTGGAGTCCGATGATACTGGCGTAATGTACAAACAAATCACTTTACTAGGTTTAGGAGGGAAGAAAAGTAGTTTATGCATTTACGTAAAGTAGGAAATATCGCTATTTTCAGTTTGATAATTTTCATTAGGTTTTTGTTTAATCAAAATACAGTACAGTATTAACAATGAGTGTTTTTACTCACGAATTGAGCTGTCCATTCGGACGTATTCATTATTCAGTGTATATTATACTGTCTCCAGCACATTAGCGTACGATATAGAGAATGAAGTTGAATTGACAAATAATCATAATATGGATATTTAAACACATTTTTTAAAATGGTGGCCTTGCATTTCGATACAGTCTTCAGTTCTAAAGTGTATATTATCGCACTATACACTATTGTACCTAATCCCAATTATCAGTTTCGTCCTTCGTACTAATAACTCACGTTAAAATAATTCTGTACCTACTCTATAAAAGAGTACATTACGTACTGTAAATTCAATCTTCACTTCCGCCCGATCCGAAAAGATAAAATTACTCGGACATCCTATCTACTGTCCGTCCAAATGGTTATGTCGTAGGGTCGTAGAAAGGGAAGAAATGGCGTAACAGTTAATTACTTAACGAGGCCCTTTTATTTAAGTTATTTTAAATAGTAGTATAATATTACGTAGACGTCCAATTCCTAACAGAAATTAATGTTCTCAGAAAAGAGCTAAGACAGCCCAGCCACTAGCAGGCGAATAAAAGCTGGTGGGGTAAACCGGAATACGACGTAGGCAAATGGAGGTCAGTACCTGTACGAAAATGATTCAATATTGAAAGCTCTTTCGTCACTGGAAAACGCGAACATATTTTTAGGACGTACTGTTCACTATGACCGTAAGGCTACTGTGACTGTATATGCGGTCTTGGATCTGTGTGGAGGACGGTTAAACTTCATCAGTAGATAGGGTGGGAGTGAAGTACATTCAAAAACTCAGGTACAATAAAAATTGAAATAAAAATGAAATGATGTCCCTGTAGAAACAAAGAAAGACAATTCAACATGAATATACATTAGAATCCTTTATTTATTAATATTTTAATATAGGTAGGTGTGCTATTTCCTTTAGTTTAGGATTATGAAAATGTTTTTCAGAGTGCATGCAGGTGTAGTTATTGCATCCTTAATAACAGTAAATAAGTCTATTTCATATCTCCAGAAACAAGAAACATTTATCTAGAGGACTCAACGCAATAATACGCGACGAATAAGTTGTATAGTTTTGATTTGTTAAGAATGAAGTAATAGAAGCAAGTATTATAACGTAGTCCTAGTTTTATGAATTAATTAATATTTAATTTTTATTTTTAGCAAGACTTATTTTTCATGAGGTTTCAATTATTTTAAGTAGTTTAAATAATCACCAACATGATATTCCATTAAAATATTAAGTTATTTTATGTATTCTACTATATTTTTATAATAGATCATTTATATAAACATTAAATAATGTAACCTCTATTGGTCAACCGTGTCAGATTTTTCTGTTAATGCATTTATAGATAGGCCTCAATAATTTATAAAGATCAGTGTATTTCAATAACAACTTGAATAGCCTACAACCTGTAAACAAAACACTGTTACAGACAATAGACTAAGCTGATTAACTAGATCTATTTGAAAAATGAGAGAATTATTTGGATTTAATAGCATTTCACTTGAACAAAATTCACAAAACATTCCACTTATATAAAACAGCTAAAAATTACGACATGAAAATCTCCTTAATGAAAAGTAAAACTTTGAGATTCTTATCAAAAAAACTAAAGTGTATTAAAAATATAAATTGAAAGAATGATACTAGAGCAAGTATTCGAGTTCAATTACCATGGTATATAACTAGTTTGCGAATAAAGAAGTAATAGTTATATCGGAATTAAAGAATATAATAAAATAAAGTGAGAAATAAAGAGGAATTAGAAAACCAGATGACTAAAAAGAAAAATGTTTACATAACATTCCTTCAAAATCAAGCATTAAATTTAAGTTATGAATAGAAAATGTATAGGAAAAGAGAAAGGGGGCAAGGGGAATAAAAGAATAACATGAAGAAGGCAAGGAAAATAGGGAAAGACTAGGAGTACAATGGGAATAGAAGAAAATTGACGGGAATGCAAGGAGAAAGAGGGGAAGACAAGGAGAACGAGGTGAAGGCAAGGAAAATATGAAGGCATTTGATTTCCATGCGATTGTCAATTCTCAAGTTACTCCCACGTCTAGCGAGGAGAAGGGCGTTGTAAAAAACTAGAAGCTGCACAAGTGAGAATTTTACGGCCATTATTGCGATAAACTAGGTTATAGCGATGACGAAATATAAACATTCGTGAAAGATTGCTCATTTTCGAACATAGTGGATGATATTATACAACATCAGAAAAACTGGAGGAACCATGTTTACAAGATGAAGAGAAATTGTTTTACATATCTATCCTTTTCTTATCAACCAAGATACCACCGAGGTCTAGGAAAACCGAAGCAGTATTGGAAGGATGGGAACTATCTTGTGATCTGATCTAGGCTTCCAGATTTAGCTTCCTTTAAAGCGGTTTGAATAATGTTAAAGGAAAAGATTGTTCTGGGACCGGGTATGGCACCCGAAACCTTTTAACTAAGCACGCCAACGCTCTAGAACTGAGCTATCCAGGAACGATAGACGATTACTGTCCAATTCTTTCCCCTATGCTTGGTTCTTTGACGTTGTGAACCCACTTGAGATATCCCTATGTGAGCATAAAGGAAAGAATTGGGCAGTAATCATGTATCATTCCTGAATAGCTTAGCGATACAGCGTTGGTGCGCTTAGCCAAATGTCTCGGATTCGATACCGGTTGTGGAATAATTTTTTCCTTTAACATTATCTTGTGGTCGTTAGGAACAGGATGATTCTAACCTAAATTCGTTCATTTTGATGATGATGATGATGATGATGATGATGATGATGATGATGATGATGATGATGACGATGACGACGACGACGACGACGACGACGACGACGAAGAAATACTATGTCATCAGTAAAGGGCGGATCTGTGTGATGTTAGAAAACGAAACAGGTTAGACGCGACGTGACGCATGCGCCGCGAGCAGTAGCAACAAAATCCATGCATACTACGTGAGTAGTAGCAACATAGTCCGTGGATACTAACCTTGAGAGACAACGCACACAAATCCGCCCTCTACTTATCAGGAAATGATAAAAGGACCATATGGAGGTTCTGGATTAACTGCGGATAGAATATAGCAAAGGAGAACGAAGTAAACTGATGAAATGTGTATTACAAGCATTTTATCTCCATGAAAATTTAAGAATGTGTCAAATGTTTCACGCTAGATTGCTTAATAAAAAAAACTATTGGGAAGCATCAGGAACAACGATGAAAAAGTTATCGGGATTAATTTGGAACATAATTTTCGTTCTACCTGTTCTATTTGTGTGGAAACACTTAATTATGTTACAATACAAAATTCATATCATCCTTGTTGAAAATAACTATAAGTATGTACACAATATGAATAAAAATTTTTTATTTCTGAAAATCGTATAGCCTATTAAAAATGGTGGTTATGGAATTGATTGTCCACAGCCAAAGATAACAAGTGTGCAAAGAAAACATAAGAACATTTTAATCATGTTTTAGTTGTACGTCAAAATCTAAGACGACAAATCATGAAATTTGCATGAGCATGATATCCGAATGAATCACAATACAATCGCAAATTTCCCGCGAAATTATCCAAATCATCTTCGCAGGGAGTTATACCTGAAAGCTGGATTTGCGTAATACACGTCACTGTTCGATAACAGAAAAACACAATTTAAGTCACACAGAGTTAGTGTGCACTCAATGTTGGTTGCTTGACGGTTGTCAACCCACTTTGAGGTCTGTGGATATAGAGGAAAAAATTAGATCGGTGTCTGATAGAGTTCCCGGGTAGCTCAGTTGGTAGTGCGTTGATACGTATAACCAAAGTTCTCGGGTTCGATGCCCGGCCCAGGAACAATTTTTCCCTCGAAATTGTTCAAATCAACTTTACAGGGAGTTATATCTGAAAGCTTGATTTGCGTAAAACACGTCACTGTTCGTTAACAGAAAAGCACAATTTAAGTCACACAAAATTAGCGTGCACTCAATGTTGGTTGTTTGACGGTTGTCAGCCCACTTTGAGGTCTGTGGATATAGAGGGGAAAACTGGATCGGTGTCTGGTAGAGTTCCCGGGTAGCTCAGTTGGTAGAGCGTTGATACGTTTAACCAAAGGTCTCGGGTTCGTTGCCCGGCCCCGGAATAATTTTTCCCTCGAAATTATTCAAATTATTCATAATAGAATCGTCAAAGGAATATTGTGATAGAAATTTACCGAACGAAGAAGTACAGAAAAGCCTCTACGAAGTTATGTTCAATCTCTGAGATGGAACAGGCCTGTTTAGTACCTACCTTGTATTATGATCGTGGTGGTGGCGGTTGTGAATTAGATGGAGTTGGAGATGAAGTAAAATTCTGTTACACAGTTTGAAATTCGAGTGATTTTCCTAATTTAAACCACTTACCTAATTCTATCTTCTATTCCATGCAGTGCACAGATTTGTGGTATTGAAACAGTCCTGGCTGTAGTATTCTGTACAACTTTGTCATCCATTTCCCCTAGTGAGATAAATTAGACTATCGCGGTGTTAAATGTGATTTCATTTTATGCATAAACTGAAGTGGGTTTCTTGGCTAAGTATCTAGTCCTTCTATCTTGCTCACTCTCACCTTTCTTATGCTGCCTTCATTCCTTATTCCCTTCATTCTTCATTTTGGATTAGTTTTCCCTGGTTTCAGCACTGTCTGCTATCCTCCGCATATCCCGGGCAAGTTTTAAAGGGGAGCGATGATTTCGTCCCCACTACAGAACTCGAAGCCCAGCATCGATTCTGTTCGCGCTTTAGTTTCACCGCCTGTTGCATAATGTGTTATTCTTCAGTCTATAATTGCACTTTATTCTATCTAATCTATCCTTGTGCATGCCGGCCTAGCTGTAAATATAATTTAGTACTTATACGTTATTCAGTAGGATAATAAACTTTTTTTAAACCTGATTATTGGAGCAGAAAATCCAACGTTATGGAGGTATTTACTTTCGACGTCATCAGAGACGGTAGAGAGGTCTATTTTCCAGAACTGTATGGAGCATAAAAGCTTTCATTAGTTCCTTATTGTCCTGATGATGTTTCCGATAATATGGTATTAGCTCAGAAATATTGATAACTCTATATTTATGGCACGTTGGCGCGAGATAGTGTCGCAGTTAAAGCATTACGCCGCAACATAGAAGGTTGTAGGTTCCAATTCCAATGAGGTCATGGATTTTCTCTATTCATTGAATTCTTCCGGCCGCGCTATTGCCCTTGAATTTACCCACACTAATAGAAATGAATACTTTTGGTACTCTTTAGGGGTTTAAATGCGGCAAGCATGTAGGACTGACATGTCCACTGCTGTCTAGAAAAGAGGGAGCCTTAATCTCCTGTTACCCTTTGGATATCCATGGCCTGTAATAGGGGTACCTTTACTTTTATCTTTACAACAACCTGTAGGCCTAAATCTCCCATCATGTATCTATATCACACCAGTCCAGGCGGGACAGATCTAGCCTTCAAGTCAGCCTCGGTAGCACAGTCGGTATAGCGCTGCCCTTTTGTGCTCGAGGTTGCGGATTCGATCCCGGCCCACGTCGATGGCATTTAAGTGTGTTTAAATGCGATAGGCTCATGTCAGTAGATTTACTGGTGTGTAAAAAACTCATGCGGGACAAAATTCCGGCATATCGGCGACGCCGAAATAACCTCTACAGTTGCGAGCGTCGTTAAGTAATTTAATTTTTTTCTAGCCTTCAAACGAGGTGCAACAATGACGTAGAATCTCTGAGTATCATGCAGACACACGTATAAAAGATATTTTACCTCTGTCACACCTCGTTTGAAGGCTACGTAAAATTGCCCCGGCTGGACATGCCTGATCTATACGTTTGTTCGGCTACCTATCCGGTCGTCTGTTTATACATTTTGTTCTTTTCTTTATATATATATATATATATATATATATATATATATATATATATATATATATATATATATATACTCTGCTTTTAATTTTTGAACTTCATTCTGTACGGAGAGAGTAGAATACGTGATATTTCAATGAATTTTCCGACAACTATCCACAAAGCTCAATTGGTGTGCGTTCCACACTATTTATTGGTGTCAAACCTGTCTTCGAACAGCTGACTAAACAACAACTAAACATCCGAAATTAGCTGGCACGCCTGTCACGTTGCTTACTAAGACACAAGAATTCGCAAGATAAAATAATACAAGCACAACGCAAGTAACGAACATTCAATTGGAATATTTAAAATTATATATTAGTGTAGAAATTATCCAGTTGCCCATGTATTAGTAGCCCTAACATGAGTCTCGGTTCATGTCATGCTCTTTTATTATTACTAAAAACTTATCTGATCTTTAAGGGCCGTAATCATAGACATTTTTAGCGCGGGCTTCCGGTGGATGATCAGCGTTTTTCGTATTCATAAACCAGTGTTAGCGATAGGATATGATTTCAATTCTGTACTAGCCACCAGTGGATAGCCGGAGCTAGCTTAGTACGCTCGTAGCGCGTGCTGCGAAATGTCTATGAATAGCACCCTAAAAATTAATTATAAACTTACTCTCTTTTATGTTTTTATTTTAACCAAGTATTCAGTGCAGTAAATCTAGTTTTTGTCGCAAGGTCTTAAAAAACTACAAAACAGGCTGATCAATCATGAAGTTACTCAGTCTCTCGTGCATCGAGAGTCATGAAATATTCGAGTACGTGTTGCAAAGCCTTCTTGAGGGGAAGAAATCAGTGCTCTCACTCCCACATTTAAAAAGAGCTCTAACTCGCACGTATCCTCACTCAAAACGTATTCCTAAGTGGTCCGATCTCTATAGACATCCGACAAGGAAAACTGAGTGCGCAGAAACTAGCGGGCGTGACTGTCTCGCGCAGAGGACGTATGCTCCCGTTACCAGCATGCTCTCACATCTACTGTGGGGGGGGGTAAGAGGAATATGCTCGTAGCATGCGCGCCGCGAGGAGTCCGAGCTGAGTTTTGCTTGTAGGATACCTGTAGTATTTACTCTAAAATCCTTAGGATTGTAGCAACAACTGTGTATAGAATATGTACAAGCAATATTATCATATCAATGGGTGAATGACGCAGAGTCAAGTAACTGCCATTGGAGAAAATAAGTATATTATCATATCAGTAAAACGACACCTTATAATCACATCTTTCCAATGCTGGATAAGTCATTAGCATGTTCTTTTAAATTCCTTTCTACAATAGATAATTCCATTATTTATGGATGCATAGGCCTATAAGAAGGTGGGCTTGACTTCCTGATATTATTGTAACAACTATTGCAGGACTTGTTTCACAAGAGGCGTTTGATGTCCTGGGTTCTTATTCTCCAATAGCTTCTCATATCACTCCCCCTACAGTACTAGCCCTTAAAGTTAGCAACATAGTCACTGAAATATACTATATATACGTATATGAGCCGTCTCTCAAGAAAACTTCGCAATTTACATAGCATACATTACTACCAAGAAACTTACTGCGGTTTTACGGCTACTCGAAGTATGTTCCTGTGAGATACAATGCTCTCGGGACGTAGCATCTGCTCCAACTAGCCATAAGCATGCATATTTGTGATAGGAAGTGTGAATCCATCATTTCAGACTTTACTGCTGCATACAGATGGGCCAACAAAACACAAGAAATCACATTTTTGAAGTATATGTTACCCTATTTTACGATGCTTATTAGAAGGCAATACTGTTACATGATTTCAATATATATTAGTTCCAACTGTAATGGCGTTTTAGCTATAAATCAAGAGGACTAGTGTTCTAGTCTCCTTAAGAAAGAGATTTGTCTCGTCCAGAGAAAGAGAATATGTGTTTTTTCCAGCTCTTCCATTTTGAAACGTTTTTATTTCCCCGTGCTGACTACATAACCTAAGAATCCCGCGGCTTTGGACATTTACTGTTGGTTCACAATCGTTAATAAGGGCGAATCGGAGTTTATAACCCGCATTTTGAAAGTAGGTGGCGTTTAATTTTAATTTGAACTCACAAATTGCCTAGCCAACTTACGACTTCTCTTTAAAAAGTGTATCAATCTCTAATGATATCTCTTGAGATTTATAGTGTGACAGGATGTGAAATTGGATTCTACAAGCATTTCGTTATACGTAGTATTTTTATTGCTCAGATATTTAATTAATATCGCACCATATTCTTGTCCTTTCTTAATAATGTCCGTAATTTAAAGTAAATAGCATTATAATAATCACCTTTACGTACGTAAGCTTTGATAGGAAACAGAAAGTCGAAATCAATACCACTATGTAATCTGTCACGACATCAGGAACTATTCATAATGGAATTCCACAAGGATAAATTTTACGTCCCTTTCTTTTTCTAGTGTTTATAAATTATCTTGCCCCAATAATAAAATATGCAGATTATTCCGTGTTAATTGCAGATGGCATAAATATAGTAATTACAGTCTTTAACTTTAACGTATTCAAATCATTAACAGAAGAAATTCTTCTCAAAATACTTGACTTGTTCTCAGCCAATTAATTAGTATTAAATTGTAACAAAACTAACAGAATCCAATTTAAATCATACTCAAATTCAACCTCGCAAATTTCAAACGCAATAATTAACAACAGGTCTCTAATAGAAACAAAAACAATCAACTATCTTGGCGTATAAATCAATAACATATTAAATTGGAAAAGTCATATTAAAGAAATTACTTCCAAACTAAATTCAGCATGTTTTGCTATTTGATATATGCAAGAGATAGTAAGTACCAATACCCTAAAAACAATTAACTTTGCATACTTCCATTCCTAAAACAAGAAAAAGTGATTAGAATAATAGTAAATGCCAAATCTAGAGAATCGTGTAGGACCATTTTTAAAAACTACAAATATGGCTTGTCAGTATATTATGTTTTCCTTAATAAATTTCCTCGTATGGAATATTGAATACATTGTAACTAATTCAACAGTATATAGCATATATACTCGCCAAAAACTTATTTTCATACTTCATCGGCAAATCTATCGTATTATTAAAAAGAAGTGCTTTATATGGTAATAAATATTTTAATAACCTCATTATTGTATTGTATTTATTAAATTGTACTTATTGTATTATATTTATTTGTATTAAATTATTATTATTATTATTATTATTATTATTATTATTATTATTATTATTGTTGTTGTTGTTGTTGTTGTTGTTATTATTATTGGTGTAAAATTCAAACTCAGAACATAAAATTATTTAGGACCAAATTGAAGAAGTACCAAAGTTTGCACGCCTCCTATTGTGACATTCAACAACACTGCATGCATATTTCTGCGTTGCGTTAAGTATCGATACTAACCCCTTGTGTTTACCAGTACATTGTAAAACTCTTCTATGTATATTTCAACTAGACTGTGACTATAAGTAAAACGTTATAATACTATTACAGTTTTTTTGACATGTTCCATATTCTAGCTGTGAAGCGATGTATGAATACGACGTAATGTAAATAAATACAATACAATACAATCATAAGACGTTTTATATAATTATTTAAACTATCTAAAAATATCATTTACCAGTGTTGTTCAAAATAACAACTTTCTGAGGATAGAATAAGTTAAAATATAATAATAATGAAAAGTGCTTTTACATATAAACTAATCAATTTAATAACGAGTGTACGCCTGGAAACAAGTTTCTCTCAGCCTGGAGCTGTTCGAAATGTAACATGGGCAAATAACACCCCACTAAGTGGTAATGCAATGCTTCGAGCATTTGAGACTGATCGAGCATCATATTACCATTATTGTAATTGATTTAAAGACTTTAGTTTCCTTTCACTACACAAGTAACCGCATTAACAAATTAAAATTATAGGTTATTTCTGATTTTATTATTCCACCTATTTATGTTTCTAAATAGGAATGATTTTGGCTTCTGTAGTTTTCCGTTCTGTAATCTGGTGTGCTGAAACGTCTCGTATTTATTTCTGTTTTTGCCTTTATATTGTCGTCTTTGGTCCATAAGTAGAAGGATATGATTGTCGAAGAGTTCTTTTTTGGTAGGCCTGCCTAGAGAATTGTTTTTACTTTTTATTTGATTTTATCTATTAATTTATCTTTTATCTTCCTCAATGTTTCTTTAATATACTCTCAAAATTTGCATTGATCAGTTTTATCTATCTTCTTGATAATACTTTCTTTAACGTACTGATTAACTTGTTTTTCATGCACAAATATTGTTAACATTTTTTTATTTCACCTTTTACTTTGAATTGGTAGCGGTGGTCTTATTTCTTGTCATGCTATGTCACCGGACTTTAACACTTCTTGACTTCTTCTTGTGGGACACACTAAATCTATGTTTTTTAATTGATTATTTAATGACCCTGTATCAACTACTAGGTTATTTAGTTTCGATGGGATAGGTGATAGCGAGATGGTATTTTCCGAGATGAGACCGACGGTTCGCCATATATTACCTGACATTCATCTTACGGTTGGGGAAAACCTCGGAAAAAACTCAACCAGGTAATCAGCCCAAGCGGGAATCGAAGCCACTCCAGAGCACACCTACGGATGGGCAGACAAGCGCCTAAACCGACTGAGCTATGTTAGTGGCTAAATCTACTATTTACACATACTCATTGAAACAAGGAAACAACTAATTAATTAAACAGAATTTTACTCCGCATTAGGATTACAAAACTTCGCCATGTTTATTCCAGAGAAAGAGAAAAGAAAATTGATTCAAAGGCGACGTGATCTGTGCTTTGAAGTCTGATGCCGCCAATTTGCACATCTTTTGTAAGATCTTTATTTGTCTCATGATTTCTGTACTTGTTTTGTTGTATGAAGTATGATTTATAATTAATTAGGTATTACAGTTCAACTTATTTAATGAATCACTAAGCCTATTAGTGTAATTTCGGTTTGTTAACAGCAAAATATTCCCCGCGTATCTTTAACCTATTCCTTACAACATGTTAAGTCGATATTATAATAATTAACTTGGCAAAGCTTCATTTCTCACACTAGTTATATCACCTTGTCGGACTGTAAAGAAAACAACTATCGCAATGTCAATATTTTTATATGTTGTAGAGAGAGAGAGGAAAACTCATCCGGCCTTAATTAAGGATGACCACGAGGATCCGGAAATGAATAGCAAACAAATACAATTAATTAAATATGAATAGTGTTATAAAAATAAAGTGTAATAATTAAGCACCATTGATTATCAATTGTAAAATAAAATCTTAGAAGATGACTAAATTATACTGATAAAAAAAAGATTTTATTTAAAATTAGCATAACCTTAATTAAGGCCTTCTGAGTGGTATAAATGAAATTGTATAATCTGCAGGGAATCTTTGAGAATTTGCGAGATGATTTTTTTAATTTCAAAAGATGATATTGATAATTGTTTTAAAAAATGATATGTAAATTTTGGTAAAGAACTCCGAGCACCAAAAAATAAACCTGTCACTGACCAATTGAAGAGAGGGATGTTATACTTGGCACTAAGGTAGGGAATACAAGGTTCATAAATGACCCTCTTTTCCTGATCAACCTGAAGAGCTTGGTTTAGATCTCTCTCCATGCGTATAGTTGGATCTATGATAATAGCCTTTTGTTGTTGCCTGTTTATTGCTATTATATCCACTCTTCTGTGAGAGTCGTCTTCAGAAATACAGTGGACCTCTTCATGAACTTCCGAACCCTTGTTCAGAAGAAGACAGGCGATAGCGCTACGGACTCTATGATGCCTGTTGTTACGCAATAACTCTCCTTTCCGACAAAAGCCCAACACGTGGCCAAGAGTTTCTGTCTCGTTGCAGCCTGGTTGACGGCAAGGGGTCGTGCTGAAAGCTCTGCCAGGAACGGAGCGCACTGCAGTAAGGTTGCAGGATATCTTGATTGCATTAATATATTCTGAAGACGACAAATTCCTTTTGGTGCTGACCCATGAATTGGCTCTTGGATATTCTTCATAGATGACTACACCTTTCCCCTTATGAGGCAACTGACACCAGGAGTCAAACGATTTCTTTCGAAATTCATCACGTAGATGTATTCCAGTTGTTCGAGGTGTTATGTTGGCTTCAGGAATTTTCAGGCGCTTGAGAGCAGTTTTCTTCTCCTCTTCAAGATTCCTGACAAGAAGGAGATGATCATCACTGACTTGTGAGAGTCGTTTACAGATGTTAAAATGCTGAATATTAGCTTCCCATTCAGCCTTAATAAGCCCTAGGCCATGTACTTTTTTAAAAGAATATAGCATGTCATTAGGTGTATCATCAGGAAGAGATATCATTTCTTTGACAGCACTTCTAATTAATTTATCCAGATCTTTAAGGAAGCTGTCAGGGAGCTGATCAAGTGGAGCACATTGCGAAGGATAGATGAGCCCAGGCCATATATATTCATTCACAATCTTCAATTTCTGATCACGCTTCAATAATGGAGTTTGTGTAAGATTGTTAAGATCACGTGTTAAATTTGTTATAATTTTCTTTTTATCTAAGAATATTTTGTCGCGAAAATCAACTCCCAGATATCGAATTGTTTCAGATTTATCATCAGTACTATGTATGGCTGATCCATGAAGTGAAATGAGAGCTCCTTTAGTTAAAACACCTCTTTCGAGAATTATACACTTGCTTTTAATAGTGTTAATTTCAAGACCTAGTTCATCTAATTTACTTTCAGCCATATCAATGAGAGCTGTTGCTGACTTTTCATCTTTTCCAACGAGAGCCAAATCATCAGCAAATGCAAAAGCACTTAGGTTTTGAAGATCATTGGAAAGTGTGAAACCATATTGGTTGCTAATTTCATTATCTGTTAAATTATAGTATTGTGAAATTTTAATTTTCCTACCATTTTTTTTTTTGCTATTGTTTTATTAAAATTATAGCATATAGCCTATTAACCTGTTGTATCCTATAGGATACATTGTCAATTTAAGGTTAAAAAGTAATTATATCCAATATTCTATTTAAGCATATAATTATTCCATTTTTACCTTCTACCTTCGATAAAAATCTCTTTGTGCGCTCTATTTATGCAATTATTTTCCAAGACCGAAGGTGGCTCGAGTGGCATTCGTGAACCCGACGCTGAAAGGCGGATCATCCTGCCTCAGTCCATGATAGAACCAGGTGCCGTTCGCATACGAGTTGCGTGATGAGCCACAAGCCCTTGTTATATCATCATCGGAAAGCCGTATACACCCAGACTTCAAACGAGTCTGTTTTAACTATTGCAGATAATACACGAAATGAGGAGGAGGTGAATAGTGTTGGAGGAATAGTAGAGGGGAAAAAAAGTAATGTTATTCAGTTGTGCTTTCACATGGACGCGTAACAGACGCGTGCATAATTTATGCGTGGTTATAAAAAGTTAGAAATGCTTGGCATTTCTCACGTACGGATGAATTAATAACAATAACATTTGCGGACATTCTCATGTGCTTATATAGAGAATACCAGTTAATATTTCATAATTCTGACTAATGTAATATATAGCTAGTCGGCGATGTATGCAATATAGGGGAAAAGGAACTGACCACACTACCCTATTATCTCCTGGCCTAGTTGCCTCGTAAGTGGTGCCTTCTTGGTATCATTTTTGTGAGATTCAGGCCTGTCTTCGGACAGTTGACTAAACAACAAACCAACACCATAATGATAATCTATGGCTCGGAAACTTTTCCATGCTTGTCCTCATAATAAGTTAGTATATTGTTGGAATATGCATTATTATTATTATTATTATTATTATTATTATTATTATTATTATTATTATTATTATTATTAATGTTGCAGTATTTGCTGTTAGTCATAGCTTATTTCATTCTGTTCTTTAGAAAGCTTTAGTTTTATAGAAAATTGTATTTATTTATGGGGTTAAGTATAGCTTACAGCAGTAAAAGTTTAGAAATATTGAACATTTTTTCCCTCCATTACTGTATCTTATAAAATAATGAAAATTAGTATGTGTAAAACACTGTCCTTCTGCTATATGAAAAAAATACTTTTAGAATTTAAAAGTAAATATTTCTTCTTTTTTAATTCAAAATGATGGCAGTTCACTGTGCACTAATGAAGCTTTTCCCTCAAAACTAAAAAACTATCCAACTTTCAGTAATGTTGTGTGTATTAATGCATGTCATATCTACAATATGAAGCAAAATCGCTTGTCTACCTTTGATAGATTGTCTGATAAAAATAAATTCACTTTAAAAATTTTCAAATATCACTCTATTTTCTTCTAACACCAAAAAAAAATATTTATTAAGGAATGTAGTTGTAAACATGAGTTCCAGGAGTAAAATACAAGAGAGAAAACATGAAAAGTGAAACAATTTATGTGTTATGAGGGAAACGCTTCATCACTGGACAGTAAACTGCCACCATTTTGAATTTTGAAAAAAGAAAAAAAATATATATATATGATTTTTTTTATCTGTAAAAATATTTTTTCGATATTTTTTTTAATTTCCAAAATTTTACTCCAGTAAGCTGTACTTAACTCCTTATCCTAATTTCATTTTCCTTAGTCTGTATAGAGCTTGGATGTGATCATAGGGATTTCCTCAAAATCCCTGACAGCTTTTTTTAGCTTACAGTTGGTTTTAAAATTCGCCAATACCGTCGTCGTTTTTATTGGCTATGAATGTATAACCCTGTAGTACACTGATTCTTCCAGTACCGTACTAGATTTAAATTGAACCATAATTCTAATCTATGGGCTCACCACGTTTAAAACAGTATGGTTAACCCTTTTGGATAGTATTATAGCTGCTCCATATATGTGATTTGGTTCGGTTTCACCCGAATACTAAAAGTGGTAAACATTAATTTTGCATTCTCCACAAACTGGCCACTGTATGTCACTCATGCCAAACATTCCAGTGTGGATCCTTTCCATTTCCGCTATACATTTTTTAACATGGAAATCCAATCATTTTGATTTGAGTGGATATTTTGGTGATATATTCATTGCATATTTTGTTTAAATTTTATATTGCCTCTTGTCACCAGAGTTGCTGAAACCCTCGTTCACATCAGCTGCAATAAGGATAATAAAGAAGTGCCTACTTCACCTGAAAACAAAACGCATAGACTGTATTTAAGCTAAATTGAACCGGGTAGGACACTTAAAACTACAACCTTAAATAACTCCTACAGTATTGCTAATGTAGATGAGTTGTTTTCGATAGATTTAAGGGCACATAAGAGCGCGCATAAATCTAGCCTTTAGAGCATAGCTGTCCAATTGTAACTCGTACTAGGTAATCCCTGGCGTAAGCAACCCGCAGCGCATATTCTTTAAGGTCGTTTTTCCTATTTTATAAGGAAAGTTATTGACCTTAGCAGAGCATGCTAGACGTGCAATATCTCCTGGTTATATAGACGTTTGGACACCCATGCTGTAGACTATGAATATTAATCATAAAAAAATATATTTTCAGCACAAAGTTTTATTTAAATGTAACAAGGGCCGTATGTGTAGCAGAAATTAAAATAATTAAAATTAGAATAATAATGACCTGTACTACATGTTTATAACGCAAATAATTATTACAGAAATATCGCTACTACATTTCCATTTTAAAGGTGGAATGCCTGTAGAACATAACACATGTAAGAAGAGAAAGTCGTGATGTTCCCTTGTTCACTGTAATGACAATAAAAGTAGAAAGTGATGGTGATGGTTTGGTGTTGTTATTTTGTTTAATTTATGTTTGGATAAAAACGCCTCTTCATTGCATTAAATATAATATTCATAGTAAACTGCCCAAGGGGGTTCTTCACTAGAAACTCAGCATTCTCCATTCTTCCCCTTTCCGCCTACCTCTTCATCTCTGCATATGATCCATGTATCTTAATGTCGTCTATCATCTAATATCTTCTTAAGCTCCGAACTTTTCTCCCGTTTACCACTCCCTCCAGTTTATCCTTCAGTAGGCAGTTTCTTTTTATTCATTGACCAAGAAAATTCCTTTTTCTTTTCCTGATCAGTTTCAGCATTATTCTATCTTCACATACTCTTAATAGCACAGCTTCATTTCTTCTTCTGTCTGTAATTTCACACGCTCCGTTCTTCTCCATATCCCATTTCAAAATCTTTTATTCATTTCTTTTCACTTCGTCCTAATGACCATGTTTCTACCACATACAACCCTACTGTCCATACAAAGCACTTCACTAGTCTCTCTTTAGTTCTTTTTCCAGAGTTTCACATAAGATGCAAACATAGGGTATTAAATAAGGATCTTCAGTTGTTTCTTCATATTACTATCGACTTAAATTTAATGCATATTAAAGGTGTTTTATTATTTACAGTTGAATTAAACAACGTAACAACATAAAAATATCACCATCACTTTCTGATTTTATTGTCATTGCAGTTAACACAAGAACAGCACGACGTTCTGTTATTATTTCTTGTATCACACAGACATTTCGTTTTGAAAATAAAATTTTAATAGGGATGTCTCATTAATTGTTTGTATTGTAAACTTACAGAATACGTCATTATTATTCTAATTTAATTTGGTTTAATTTCTGCTAAATTTTTGGCTGTTGTTTCATTAAAGAAATAAGCCTCTGCGCTGAAAATATCTCTTTTTCTGATTAATATTAATTTTTTTAGGCTAGATTTGTAAGCTTCTGTGTGCCCTTCAATCTAACGAAAACAGCTCAGCCATATCAGTAATAGTAAAGGAGATATTTCGGACAGTAATTTTAAGTATGCCTACGTCGCCCAGTGTATGTATGTATGTATGTATGTATGTATGTATGTATGTATGTATGTATGTATGTATGTATGTATGTATGTATGTATGTATGTATGTGTGTGTGTATGCATGTATGTATGTAAATGAAAATTAAGGTGACATTTAACATTTAATTTTTTAATGTGACATGTATTTATTTAGCCTGACGAGTTACTTCCTTGGTTTGAATTGTAAATTATTTAAAAATAGCGTGTAAGAGGGCCTTAGACTAGAAATTTTTAGTTTAAACGTATTCTGTTTATAAGTATGCATAAGGGTGTAATTATTTGACTTATTTGAACTGTTGTATCAGTGAAGCTAGGTGAGTCAGTGGAGTTATGGTTTTACAGTTCCGATCAGCGATAATTTATAGCGTCAATGAAATGTGTTCTATAGTGCCAGTGAAATGTGTTATAGAGTGTCAGTGAAATGTATGCTAAAGTGTCAGTGAAATGCGTCATAGTGCCACTACAGTGAGTGAGGTGAGAGTAAAGTGAAAGACTATTGAAACTTATGTAGGGCCTATACATAATTATGTAGGTTGTAATGTAAAATTAGGTATTTTATTTATGTTTTATTATTATTGCGTTAAATTATATTGTGTATTCTTATTGTATTGTGTATAAAATTGTATTGTGTATTGTAAATTTATTCTGTATTGCTTATCATTTTATTGTGTATTGTTTATATTGTGTATACCACTGCCACCGGGTGCTTGCCCACTTGCACAGTAAACAAATAAATACATACATGTATGTATGTATGTATGTATGTATGTATGTATGTATGCGTACGTGTGTGCACGAGCGTGCATTTCTTGACAATAAGTACTACAGGCATACAAAACAGAAAAGAACCTGCGCCACAGATCACTTACCGGTACTGCGCAGAGCCTAGTGGTGGGGGTCAGTTGTGTTTTAGAGCCGCTCCGTGTCAGATCGTCTCGCATAAAGTGCGTTTTACACATTACTGTATTCAGTGATTTGAGTATCTATAAATTATAGGTTTAAGTAGAGTTTTTTTATTTCCTGTTATCTACATCTCAACCATCTTCGTATCTCTTTTAGTATTTTCAATTGTCTATTTACTTTGGACATCTTGACCTTAAGTAATATTTTTTATAACTAATTTCCTTCCATTTGTTTAAAATATCATTTTAACTTGTTTTGAAACGTAACTTCTTAAAATGTATTCTCCCTTTTTATATACTTAATATTTTCTTATTTGTAAGTATATCTTAGTTAAAGTGTAAGAATGAATAAAAAGCGTAGTGTGCTGGCAGACCACTGGAAATCGATGCTAGGGTAATTATTCATAATGTTGAAAAATACTTACAGGAATCAAATGATTTAATTCGAAGTACATTATTCAGTCGATAACTGAAATACAACAAGTGAACGGCTACTGACATCACTTCCCACACGAGCTCCCGGTGAATGTAGTGCAACTCGGCCTTCAAGCCTGCTCGCTTGCTGATGCCGCCCCATCTCCTAATGTCACGTGGGTGTCGCAAACTTCCAGGGTTCTTTTGTAACTTATAGTAGACCTATAGGTGACCATTTTGTATGTGGAACGTAAAGAGCGGCGCTGCGATCTTATGTTGTTACTATGTGGGAAAGAAAGAATAGTCTGTGACTAGAATAAGAGAGCGATCGTAGTGCACAGGTGACGTAACAGCGCAGCGGCGCGCTGTGTATTAGTACAAGCAACTGTAATTCTGCAAACAGAGTGGTCGGGTAATAAACGAATGGATGTAGTTTTTGTTGTTTGTAAATTCAAACTTATTAGCAAAGCTCGGAACTTGGGGACTTGTGCGTCGTATCCTGAGTAAGGTTACAGGTGCAACGTACACAAAGCTCACGCTATAAATGTTCAGGGACAGTAGTATGTACTATGAAAGTGGTCACATCGAATGGCAGGAAGACGGACGAAGAAACTGTGTCATGCCAAAGCCAATAACATTCAGAGAATTATAGATAAACGGCCTGTTCGAGGAATTAAAAAGTGTTATTCGAATGGGTAAAATAGAAGTTTGAAAATACATTTTTTTTTGGTACAAAATTTCTTGGAGGCATTCGGAGGAGATACATTATTTTCTTCGAATACAGAGTTTATATTTTGTAAGTTGTGTCACACACAGACTAGAGGCTGGAAGCGGGCATTCATTGAAAGATATTGCAGTCCCTTAAATTGGTGGGAAATTTGTCCATAGCCATGGATCAAGTCGTAGAGGGACCTGCCCCAGTAGTGACACACAAAATGAAAACTTTTTTCGAGAACAATTTAGGATATACATACTTATCTCTCTCAGATACGAAATCAGCTATCAACTGCTGAAAATCGAACAGAAAACAGTGACAGTGAAAAAAACATTCAGTATTTTAAGTTTGCTTCCGTCACTTCATATGACGTGGAAGTAAGTTTTTTTTTTCGTTTCAAATCATATTTAACTAACAGGCGAAGAAGTTATGGGTTCGAAAATCTTCAAATGTACGTAGTCATACACTGTAATAAAATGTACAAAGCAGAACAGTAAATTTGATATATTTCATGCTATAAAATTACATGTTTCAACTTACAATAATACTATCAATATGTTGTTCCAGCCAGAAACACTTTTATAGCAGACCTGGCAGTACCTCCGTGCTGGAAGCGGGAGTTTGTTGACATTGAAGTCCGGTCGCTTAGCCACGTGCAAATACACAAGTCTCCAAGTTCCGAGCTTTGGTTATTAGGTCTATCAACATACACGAAAGATACCGTACTGTAGAATCGTTTTCATTAAATAATATGAATATTTAGTAGAAGAATTGACTGCTATACTTTATCGTAAAAATGAATAATAGGAACTCTATATTGTACCGATGTTGAAGATCATTACGAAATACAGTTATGTGATAATAGTATGCTTCGACTCCTAGAAAGCCTTTCCACCGCCGTTGTTTAGAGTCCTTCCTCTTCTTATTCGTGATATTTATGTACCTTTAAAACTGATTTCGTAGCCTATTTGTAGTGAGTTGAATGTGTCTGGTCAGTTTAAGCTCTGCAATTTTCCTTTATCATTGATGCCCATGACATTTAATCTTCTCTTACATTCCCTTTCACTTTCGTTTTCTATCAGGAGTCTGTATTTCTACTTTTCCGAGAAATTCAATATCTGCTATAGATTCTATTCATCTTAACTGATTCTTGACGTTCAGGATTCGCAAATTCATATTAATGCAGGCAAAGCTATTCATTCGCATAGGCCTACCTCTTTACTGTCTTATTGTGCGAAGTATGAAGAAAATATTCTGATGCGAAAAAATATTTGAACAGTAATTTTACGGCAATGTAGGATTTCAGCATCGCTGCTAGAAAAAAATGATTTTATGGTTCTTGTGTGTTTGTCTCTGCACAGCGATAGGCCTATATCTTATACTACGAGAAAAATGCTCTCTATTTTCAGAATCACTAAGTAAATTTATCTGGAATTCTTCACATAATAATTTGTAATTTGTTTGCTTCAGGTCTCTGCATTAAAGCATAGTAAGAGGAAAATAATAATTTGCGCTAAAATTAATGGTTCTATATTTGATAAGCATTTTTAAAAGTAGCTATAAAGGTCTGCTTCTCCTTTTAGTCGGTTATTTAACGATCCTGTATCAACTACTAGGCTATTTACCGTCGACAGAATTAGTAATAGCTAGATAGTAGTCTGTTTGGGGAGATGAGACGTAGGAGTTAACATTGATTGCCTGATATTCAGCTTACAGTTGGAGAAAACCTTGAAAAAACCACAATCACGTAATTAACCCAAGCAGGAAGCCAGTTCAGCTCTGATTTAGTAGGAAAACTCTTCTGTTGCCTAAGCTACGTTCGTGGTTGACATGTCCCTTAAATATTCGTGTTACATTACAGAAAACTATGTGTGTATGTGCGTGTGTGCGTGTTTTTTGCACGAAGTGACAAATGGGACAATTAAAACTAATCTTTGGAAAAACCATTACCACAGATAGATTGTATGTAATTGTACCTGTACCCGAAAAAAAAACTAATTTCAGTATTTTAAAATTTCTTTTCTCTTAATTTCTAACATCTTATTTTGTCCAAAGCTTTGGAGTAACAATTAAACTTCATCTGTCATTAAAAATAATGGAGATAATTATTACAGTTGTCTGAACACTATTTATTTTTTTTACATGTTTCGGGGGCTATGCTCCCCCATCTTCAGTGGTTGTACCACTACTGCAACAAGAGAATGGAATATATAAAGATCTTGAATATGCTACAAAATTATAAAATTTATAAAATACTAAGTCTGAGACAATATCGTTAAAAAGTAAGATGATCTAATGTATTGAATTGAAATTTCATTATAAACTTAATAAAAAATAAACTTGAAAATAGTTATTAAATATTGTTAAATGATGTCTTATAGAATATATATATATAATACAATTCTGATGATACAATATATAAATCTTAAGTAATACTAATGGTGACCAAGAATAATGTTAAAATGTCATATTATTATATAATGTCAATGACAAGATGTGAATGTTATTCATTCCAAAATATTTGGAATTAAAGATGAACCATTAATGAAGTTATAAACTGATGTTAAGAATTTAAAAAAAAAGTTTCAAAAATAGAACTTATGTTCTTATAATATAAGTACAATCAGAAATACTTTAGAAGACAACTGTAATAATTATCTCCATTATTTTTAATCTTCACTTATGAACACTGTTGTATTTTGACCTTTTAAGTATTTATTCATCTGTCATCTTTCAATAATTTCATGTCTAGTGATTTTCATACAAATGCCATCTATCTGCAGAAGTCCCATCGGGACGGGGGGGCCTTGTTAAGCAGACTCCGTCGGAACTAGGTTATGTGCAGCTGAATCTATAGATGAGACCAAATGGTGAATCACAATATCTATAATACCGCTATCTTCAGATCAACACAGGATGCAGCAGGATCTAGTAACGTGATTTGCCTACAGATGGAATAAATCATACGGGACTGCATAACTCTCAGGGAAACGGAGGGTCGTTTATTGCGCACTCCGTCAGACATTGGTGTTGTGTGGCTGAATAGATACAGGGCCCCAAATAGTGAATCACGATGCCTACAAGAATGCGGTCCTGCGAACTTCAATCATTCTTATGTAAGGAAGTCAAGTCAGCACAATGAGCCTCAGGCTGTGGTGCAAGCTTTCAAGCCCCACTTTGTAAAAGAGAAAAAATTAATATATAATTTCCACTCTAGTCTGATATATTCATAAATTCTGAAGATAATTCTCTTACCAAACATATTTATGAGATTCAGCGTAACCAATCTGTAGCTCATTGCCAGAGCACTCGAGTTCGAAATCCGAAGTTGACTGGGATCATACTGTAATGACAAATTTCGGTAGATGAATTTCTTGTGTGATTTATACGGGGACATAATTTTATTTTTACTTCAATTTTTATTGTACCTGAATTGTTTAATATACATCACTCCCACTCCCTCTATTAGTAAACTTCCAACCGTTCTCTACACAGAACCAAGGCCGCGTATGCGGTCATACTAAGCAGTACTGTGTTAGTGAGTATAGTACGTTCCAGAAATATGTTCGCGTTTTCCAGTGACGAAAGAGCTTTCAATATTGAATCATATTTTCTCACAGATACTGTCGTCCGTTTACCTACGTCGCATCCCGGTTTCCCCCACTCGCTTCTGCTCTTCCCTCTGTAAAGGCTAGTAGCTGGGCTGTTTTGGCTCTTTTCTGAAAACATTAATTCTGTTAGGAATTAAACGTCTACGTAATATTATACAACTGTTTAAAATAACTTAAATAAAAGGGCCTCGTTAAATAATTAACTGTCATGTGACTTCCCCCCTTTCTACGACCCTACTACACAACCACTTGGGCGGAGAGTAGATAGCATGTCTGAGTAATTTTATCTTTTCGGATCGGGCAGAAGTGAAGATTGAATTTTCAGTATATAAGGTACTCTTTTATACACTAGGTACAGAATTATTTTAACATGAGCTGGTAATTGGAATTGGGTACAATAGTCTATAGTCTATAGTGCGGTAATATACACAAAAGAACTGAAGCCTGTATCGAAATGCAAGGCCACCATTTAAAAAAAATGTGTTTATATATCCATATTATGATTATTTTTCAATTTTACTTCATTCTCTCTATTGTACGCTGACGTGTTGTACACAGTAGCCTATAATGTACACTGCATAATGAATACGTCCGAATGGATAGGTCAGTTCGTGAGTAAAAACACTTATTGTTAATACAGTATTGTAATTTGATTAAACAAAAACCTGTAATGAAAATTATCAAACTGAAAATCGCTATATTTCCTAGTTTACGTAAATGGATAAACTACTTTTCTTGCCTCCTACACCTAGTAAAGTAATTTGTTTGTATTTTACGCTAGTATCATCGAACTCCAGTCGTGGAAGGGGGTAGCAAACGGTGTTTCCGGTTCTCAACCGTTAATCCAAAGGTATAGCCATGTTAATATTAGAAATGTTAGTAAAAATAAAATGATGTCCCTGTATTAATGAAAGAGGCTGTACATAGGGCTAAAATAATTATTAAAACATTGAGTATGCTTTTCATTTATTTTTATGTAATATTACAGACAAAATTTCTAAGTGTGTTTAGTAGCTGTGCGTAATTAAATAAATAGGAATATTTTCTTCGTAGTTTTATATTTTAAACACGTGCATTATTTTTGTGCGACAGGATTGTTAAGAAATGGGAGTCATGTTTTGCTTCTTAGACTGTGAAGTATTGTCTACTCGCACCATCACTTTGTTCAAAGTTGGAGAGGGTGATGGTTATAAACGACGCGATGCCGGCTCTCGGATTCTGGGAAATACGTTAGTGTTCATACCATTTTCTGTGACTAAACGTGCATTATATACTATACCATACACGAAAGTAGAAAGATTATCAACGAAGATATTGTGCTTCATGCAGCTACACAAGTTCAAAGCTAAATCTACGTAGTGTGTAATTTTTCTCCTTGGCTCATTTTCCTTTTTTAAATAATACAATGCGGTAAATTATTCAACGTCTGTTAGAGAACGCTGAATTATGAATGTGACAAGACTCTGCTATAAACCTGAAACCTGTACGAACCTTCTGATGTTGTGCGACGTGGCAGAAATATGTCTGCACTTGTTCTGTACTCGTTACATTTATGAATTATATTTTAACTTGCTTTTAATGCTTATTAGAGACTCGTACATTTTGTATTAATATTTTACGTTGGAGGAAATGTTACTTTAAGGCAGAAACGTCTTCATCTTTCAGCTCAGCATTCTGTAGAATTTTCTCGCTCCAGAATTTCAACTCATCTCTTCTTCGGTAGCTTAATGATTCAGTTTTATTTATCTGTAATATATATTTTTGTTCTAACGCCGTTGATGTTGTTTGACATCCTTCGTACATGCTATGAGCCTATTCCGAATCTCAGCGCTGAGCAATCCGATGGCATCACGGTGTTCCGAATTTCACCGATGGAGTCACTGATGCTCCACCCGTGTCGCACCGGTGCCATCAGCTTGCAGAGGTGGTGGCAGTCTCCGCCATCAGTAAATCTGATTGGTTCTTGTATAGGGCGGGAATTAGCAGACGAATGACATCATGCACTGTTGTGTCATGGCGGTGTGTTCTGCTTTAGTTCTGCTGTATTATTTGAAATGAGCACAACGTAAAAACAATATGTTAATGGCTTATGAGCGAACATGTCAACAGACCAGTTATTACTACCGGTTCAAGAAATAAATTGTTTGCTCTCTTTTCTTTGAACGAGATGGCAGTACGGAAATTTCGCAAAATTTTGCTAGCGTAGCACAGACAACAACTTATACAGTCGCCATGACAGCCATCGATCCTTCCAGCAGTTTTGTTCCTATTTCGCTGCAGCGTGACGTCATTGTTGTCCACCGGTCCGGTGAGATTCGGAATACGCTGTATAAATTATGTATAATGTCATCTTATATTTTTTTCGTTCAAAGTGACTACGTTAACCAGACGGAAACCTACTTGAAAATTTGTAACTGATGAGCATTGTAAGAAGTGTAAAATATACCTGAAAACACAAGTTATAAATCATAAAGTCCACCTCGCAGAGTAACGGTTAGCCTGCCCGACCGTGAAACGAGCGGACCAGGTTCAAATCCTGTTTGGGAAAAGTTACATGGTTGAGTTTTTTCCGGTGTTTTCTCTCAGTCTATTAAGAGCAAATGATGGGTAACTTTCGGCGCCGGACCCTGGATTCATTTCGCTAGCATTACCATCTTCTTCTCACTCAGACGATAGATAGCCAAAGTAGTTGATAAAGCGTCGTAAATAACAAATAATCATAATATATGAAAATAATAAAATATTTATTTCCAGTACAGTTTCAATGACTTTTCTCCATATCTTTAACGAAGTCAAGTCGCTTCACGCTTTGCATTTTAGCAGAGGTCGGTAAGTCAGTTACAATTTAACTACATCAAAGTGTCATTAATACTGTGTTTATTACACTTAAACCTCGATCGAGCTCCTTCGTTTTAACGTTTTTATTTATTTATTTATTTATTTATTTATTTTTATTTTTTTTTACATTTCCATTTCGTAGAATATTCTGATCAGGAGACATAATCATAAACTTCGTCTTTTCGGGGTGTACTTCCAAGTAAAATTTCAGTGTACCACATGTCCATAGCAGTAAATTTTTCAACATGTACAAAAAACTGATTGTATTCAAAAGCGTTTGCTATTCTGAAGTGACAGTCCTTTTATTAAAGCATAATAATTAATTTTTTTCTTCAGTATTTTCTGCAAAAGAATCTGAATTTGTCTGTACGTGTGGGATTTCTGCGATACACGACTTGTGTAACAATCTTTTTTATTTTATTTTATTTTATTTTTTTAGTTGTTAGTGAAGAAAATGTAGAAGGACAATTTATTTTTCTTTTAAAGAACTTTAAATGTACATTTATGCCAAGAAATTGAAAAAATAACACACATACAAAAATTCAAAATTATAAGACTTGGATATTCAATTTTCCAAATTATTTTAATCCTATAACGACAAAGAAAATAAAAATGAAAATTTTTATAGTTTCTAAAAAATTCCACATGCCCAGGATTTGTCGTGTTTCTGCATTTTCTTGCAACTCACTGCAACTTATTGCAGCTGCGAAATGCACACTGAATATTGGAAGTGTAGGATTTCTGCACCATTTGAAAGACCTAATGTATGAATATTACATCTATATGAAAACTGAATTTGAGGAAAATTGTGACTTGTGACGTTTCTGTAATTCACGTTTCAATTAGTATCGAAATTCAAATAAGTAATTAAGCGGAGAAATAAATATACGGATCTAAGAACTGGGTCATGTAACAAGGGGATAGAAATTGAGGATTAATGAACCATAGAATGAAAAAGTGAAGGAATTTTTTAATGCGTGAATTAACAGGAAGATAAACGGACAAAAACTGTCAAATAAATAAAAATTACTTGCATAAATAAAAGAATAAATAATTCAATATAAGAATCAATAAGTGTTTATTGTGTATGCAAGTTAATGAATGAATACTTATGTTTTTAATGACGTTTTGTCATATACTAAGTTATTTAGCGTTAATGTAATTTACAACAACGAGGTGGTGTTTATTGAGAAGTGATTTAGGATTCGTCATGGAATTGCCTATCATTCTCCTAACTGTTAGGTAAAACCTAAGAAAAACAAAACTGGGTCATCATGTGAATCTGTAATCGAAACTCCATCCGAAAGAAGCCACGGATCAGTACACAAATGCGCCTACCGTCTGAGCTACTCCAGTGCCTCATACAAATTAATATGAAATTCGTTAACTTATTCTTACAAATATATTTATTAGCTCATTATCGAGAATTTTACTCAATTATTTACTCGTACTTAGTTATTTAGATATTTATTTATATTGACATTTTCATTTATTTGCATGAGAGTGAACAAATTAACGAGTGGAAAAGACATTGATTAGAAAATGAATAAATGCTTGAAATCAAATACATAAAAATGATATAACTACTGCATATTATTTCAATGTTCACTGTAGGAAATTGGTGTAGAAATTCTTTCAATGTCCGTTTATGACCTTTTAGAAATACTGGAGTAGAGCAATCTAGTTCCTTCCTGTCACAAACATTCCACCGATTTTACCCGACTTTGTAATCTAGAAGAAATGCATCATTTAGAAGATCAAACGCAGCACTATACGTATATCCCCGGGGAATCATCAGAGTGTACGTAATAAGACGAGACTGGAGTGCACTTGCTGGATGTTGCGAATGCATTAAACTGGAATTGGAACGGAAGCCAGTGGCAACTTAGTGCACTTTCAGGACAACATCAGACGGATCGTTAACAGGCGTCCGCATTTTCCTGTCCTGTTTTACATTGTCACTTATTCAATAGGTTTAACGTGTTATTCTTTCTTTTCGGCTATAGAGCTCGTTATGAATTTCGGTTCGAAGTAGGCCTACTCTTTTGGGATGAGCTATCACGATAACTATATTTCGGTTAAGATAGTGATGTAAAATTAAATTTATTTACTTATTTATTTGTTTATTTATTTATTATGCTAATAATTGTAACATAAACAACAATATAAACAGATAAAACTTTAGCTCACCCCTGGAAGACTAGAACTCGTGCTCAGGGGCGGATTCCTGAATTGAAATTAAGAAGTATATAATACAATTTATCAATAATAAGAATTTATACATTTAAATTTACAATTTTCCATTATTTATAAAATTCATACATAACATTTTAAATTTAATACTAGAACTACTAGAATTGACAAAATTAGGATTTAAATATAAATTTGTTATATTCTTGGGCCTAAATTATTCATATGATTCAAACTGTAGTAGTGTTGTGTTTTGGTTCAATCAATCTTAAGGAATTCATACCTTTTTTCATAACTATGAGAATATACTCACTTACAAATGGCTTTTAAGGAAACCGCAGGTTCATTGCCGCCCTCACATAAGCCCGCCATTTGTCCCTATCCTGTGCAAGATCAATAATTTAGTCTCTATCATCTTATCACACATCAATCAAATTCATTTTAATATTATCCTCCCATCTACGTCTCGGCCTCCCCAATGGTCTTTTCCCCCCCAGTCTCCCAACTAGCACTCTATACTATGAGAATACAATTCAAAACTATTTCGAATTCATATGAATTATATTGATACAATATAATAAATTTGCCTTATTTTAAGAAGTCTTAAAACAATTTTTGAGACGGAAAATCAATAGGTTTATGAAGACATATTTAAATTATTTTCTTCTGTAATAAATAAAGTGGATTAAAATTGGTTTTAAATAACCTGTAATTTCATACATAATTACTGATTGAAATAAAGTTAAGTATATTTTGCGTAGTAAACATATTGACAAGTAATTCCTCAATAAAACAAAGCCAAATTATAAAACGTTGGAATGTTTCTGAATATTTGTTATGAAAATTTTAAGTCTGCTGCCTTTTTAGTTAATGTACTTTATTTCTTCCCACTTTCTGTAAACAGCGACGATTGCTCAGAGCTTAAACTTTGGACAAGTAGTATGTAGTTTCAGAATTCTTGGCACGTCAAGCTCCTATCATTTTATTTCTCTTTCTGCATACCATGTTACACTATTTTCAGAATTAACACTGTACCTAATATATGAACGCTTCCGGCGTTTCTGTCCATCGATCAGCGGGAGGTCTCTCACGCTACCGCCGGTGTTTGCGTCCACGAAATCACGGCGCTTCGCCTAGTTAAAACCTACGTGCTACGAGTATGTTATGTTAATAATTTGAATAAGAAAGAAATTTTACATCCCTGTTTAATAACTTACCACAAGTATGCCGATTCGGCTATTCTGAAGAGCTATTCTACTCTTATCTCCATGACTAGTGATTCTCCCAATGTTTAGTTTATTTCATTACTTCTCATTTGTGTTTGTTATTCCCCACGTATCAGCTCTTATTGTATACGTGTCACGAGATAGAGAATGGAGTAAATAAAAGTAGAGATCACTACGTGAAAGTTTCGATGTTGGTGAATCCCCATCCCCCAAAATTACCTGTATCAGTGTGTCTACAATAAAGACACGCAGTGAATCTGTTCAAAAATATGTGTTATTGTGTTTTTATTGTAACATATTCAGTGCATGAACTTGTACACATTTAGAAAATGTAGGGTAAACTCATCCAATTCCGTGATAATAAGATTTTATTACTATTATTTCCATATGAAGACACAAAATAATATTGTTTATTACTGTAAACATTTGTTCAAACGTCGTAATATGACAATCCGTGAAGTAATAACTGATAGCTGTGTTTACGTAGAGAGAAAAAAAATTAAAAGCAACCCTCACATTTCATTTAATGCCGTGATATTTCACTTAATTCTGTGACACTGTAACCTTAATTCCGTGACACAATAGTGTACATAAAATAAAGACAGATAAATCTTACACTGTGGCCTTGAACATTAACATGAACGTAATTACCCTAATTAAAGTTATTAATTATTCATATAATCAACTTGAATCATCACGATCAACATCAGAAGTGGCACAACTATCACACATGAAACATCAACATCAGATTCTGCAATTTGACACTTCTCATGATAGTCATATGTTTTCCCACAGAATGAGCAAGCAATCCAATTTTCATTATTTCGTTTTTTGACGTCAGCATTATAGGATCCGTTACAAACTCCACAAACCCAATTTTCATCGTTAGAACTGGCTCGTGATGTGGATGGCTTTCCTTGAGAAGATTTTGTAGACTTCTGCGGTGAAGCATCAGCTGGAAGTTTGGTTGGTAGCGTAAGGCACTTGGCTCTGACATCTATTTTGCGGTTAACCGTTCTCTTTTTCTTTGGTGGATCATATGTGAGTGTTTTCAACAAATCTGTTACAGTCCGACGTCCTTTCTCTTGTGTTCAAACAGGAACTGAACAGAATCATTTTGTTGTGATGAAACAGACAACTGAGCAAACTCTTTCTTCTGGAAGGTCACCCTGCGTTTGTTGACTTCCAAGAGTTGGCTTGTCTTTTAATTTGCTAGCTGTAAGGGCTTCATCTGACAAAGAAGATGGGTTGAATGGATAAACTCCCGTTTTAGAAAACTCTGAACGGATATTTGTTGTTGTCATTGTCTTCTGATATGCCAAACTGAACAACTTTTGCAAGTCAAATCGTGTTGGTGCAACATTGGAGTTCGTCATATGAAAGTTCTCCGACTCATTTCTAAAGCTTGCTTCAAGGGACGATAAACACTGACACCTAATGGTTGCAGAATATGGCTGTTATGAGAGGGCATGGTGAAGAGGACGATCTTGTTTTCTCTGGTCAAAGCCTATACATCAGGACCTACGTAACTTCCATGTGAGTCCATCAACAAAAGGAAAGGTCTGCTTGGAGGGATGTTCTTCACAAAGTGACGCATCCAATCAAGAAAGAGATCACAACTGATCCACCCATTTGCTGAGAGTCAGATACTCAGTTATCTTTAAGAATCTGGGTAGATAAAGCTTGAGACCAGTTCCTGACTAAAAATGTCTGGGAGTTCTGAGAATCGAACCCACGTGCGGATCAGAGAACAGAGTGCTGATTCCTATGCGAAGATGGTCATTATTAAATATGTATATCATATGCAAAATTTTCTTCATTTTAATTGGCGTTAATATTCGATTAATTAATATAAATTATCTAATTATTATACATAAATATTATATAATTAATTAATATAGATGGCAACTAGTCGTACAGGCCACATGACGTTCATTTAACGAGTTTTCATTTTCTTTTCACTTAATTCTGTGATACAGTAAGGCAGCCAAATGTTAAAAATCCGTAAGAAATTGTGCCGACAACTTAAGGTTTGTAGATTAAATTATGTAAGTTAACTGACAACTATGTACACATTCTAAATCTTCAAAGCAATCTCTATAGAAATATATATTTATACACACGTATAATTATGCATATCTGTTTTTTTAGCTTATTTTAGGATACGACACCAGGACAACTCAAACCCAGCTTCTTAGCTAGGGCGCACTACGAAATGTCTTCCTGTTAGCAGTGCACTTATTCCCGGAAGCCCAAACTTCTTGAGACGGTAGCTGATTAGTGCTGCTATCCATTGAACAAACTACCAATAATTTGTCATATACATATAATTCAGTGATATTCATTATATTCAGTATAACGGAATTACATGAGTCACGGAATTAGATGAGTTTACCCTAAATATTGGAAAAGAAATCGTGAGGCAGAAAAAAGGTTAAAGTTTACACGCAAATTTCTTGGTCATCAATTTCGTATTCAAAACAGAGCTAAATTTTGTGGGTAGGTTTATTGAAACAGGTCCTGTGAATGATTTGATTGATTGATTCAGCTATCAATTCACTTTTTCTTACTTACTTACTTACAAATGGCTTTTAAAGTACCAGAAAGTTCATTTCCGCCCTCATATAAGCCCGCCATCGGTCCCTATCCTGAGCAAGATTAATCCAGTCTCTATCAACATATCACACCTCCCTCAAATCCATTTTAATATCCTCCCATCTACGTCTCGGCATCTCCAAAGATCTTTTTCCCTCCGGCCTCTCAATTAACATTCAATATGCAATTCTGGATTCGCCCATACGTGCTACATGCCCTGCCCATCTCAAACGTATGGATTTAATATTCCTAATTATGCCGGGTGACGAATACAAAGCGTGCAATTCTGCGTTATGTAACTTTCTCCATTCTCCTGTAACTTCATCCCTCTTAGCCCCAAATATATTCCTAAGAACCTTATTCTCACATACTCTTAATCTCTGTTCCTCTCTCAAAGTGAAGGTCCAAGTTTCACAACCATACGGAACAATCGGTAATATAACTGTTTTATAAATCCTAACTTTAAGACAGCAGACTAGATGACAAAAGCTTCTCAACCGAACAATAACACGCATTTCCCATATTTATTCTGAGTTTAATTTCCTCCCGAGTGTCATTTATATCTGTTGCTGTTGCTCCAAGATATTTGAATTTTTCCACCTCTTCGGAAGATAAACCTCCAAGTTTTATATCTCCATTTCGTACAATATTCTGGTCACGAGACATAATCTTATACTTTGTCTTTTTGGGATTTACTTCCTGACATATCGCTTTACTTGCTTCAAGTAAAATTTCCGTGTCTTCCCTAATCGTTTGTGGATTTTCTCCTAACATATTCTCATCATTCGCATAGATAAGAAGCTGATGTAACCCGTTCAATTCCAAACCTTTCTGTTATCCTGAACTTTCCTAATGGCATATTCTAGAGCGAAGTTAAAAAAATAAAGGTGATAGTGCATTTCCTTGCTTTAGCCCGCAGTGAAGAAGAAAAGCATTTGATAAAAACTGGCCTATACGAACTATGCTGTATGTTTCAATGAGACATTTTAATTAATCGAACTAGTTAATTTACTTTGTCTTTCTTTTTTTAATTCAGTCTCAAAATAAAATCTTTCTTAATTAATTAATTAGTTACTTCATTCATTCATTCATTCATTCATTCATTCATTCATTCATTCATTCATTCATTCATTCACTCCTTCCAATGTTCATTCATTCAATTTTAAGAACTAAACTCACTTATATCATTTCTTTCTCTTTCATTCAATCATTTCATCACTCATTCTACCATTTTAGGGGAGAGTAGTGTAGTATCGGACATCGGGTAGTATCGGACAGTGCGTTTCTTTCATCTACCACCATTTGGTAGTACCTGAATGACATGGTTACGTTTCTCTATGCGACATCACAGAAACGTAAACATGTCAATCAGGTACTATCATCGTGTGGTAGATGAAAGAGACTCACTGTCCGATATTACCCGATGTCCGATACTACCCGACTCTCCCCTAAAACTTACTCATCCAGTCTCAGGAACAAATCGTCTCTAGAACATTGCTTTCTCACACAATTATTCATTCCATTCATTCATTTTATTATTCACTTGATAGTTAATTTATTTTTTCATACGTTTGTTCATTCAGTCTGAAGAATAAATCTTGGGGCCACCGGCGTGGCTCAGTCGGTTAAGGCGCTTGCCTACCGGTCTGAAGTTGCGTTCGGGCGCGGGTTCGATCCCCGCTTGGGCTGATTACCTGGTTAGGTTTTTTCCGAGATTTTCCCCAACCGTAATGTGAATGCAAGGTAATCTATGGCGAATCCTCGGCCTCATCTCGCCAAATATCATCTCGCTATCACCAATCTCATCGACGCTAAATAACCTAGTAGTTGATACAGCGTCGTTAAATAACCAACAAAAAAAAAGAATCTTCCAGTCGATCTGGTTGGCGAGTTAGTATAGCGCTGGCCTTCTATGCGCAAGGTTGCAGGTTTGATCCCGGGCCAGGTCGATGGCATTTAAGTGTGCTTAAATGCGACAGGCTCATGTCAGTAGATTTACTGGCATGTAAAAGAACTCCTGCGGGGCAAAATTCCGGCACATCCGGCAACGCTGATATAACCTCTGCAGTTGTGAGCGTCGTTAAATAAAACATAACATTTTAACATTTTTAAAATCTTCAATTTGTTCTTCACTCACTCACTCACTCACTCACTCACTCACTCACTCACTCACTCACTCACTCACTCACTCACTCACTCACTCACTCACTCATTTCATAAATCACTTGTGGATATTTTATGAATCCTTGTGTTAGGCTTCTTTCAGATTTATTATAATAAACATAAATTAATTACTTATGAAAACAGTGTTAGAATGGCATCACAGGTTAATAAACGATTTTTCAGGAGTAAATTTTCTACGGAACTATCCTTCAACTTAAAAATAAACATATTATCAAATTCTTGTTGTTATAGACATTTAATATGTTATTGCATTTGGGAGTAGAACTATAGAGGAAAAGTTTTTTCAAATAACATTCTGTTGCAAGGTCCGTAGACTGAGGAACCACCGCAACTATGTAACATATTAGAATCCAGCCTGCTAGCAAAACGTCCCACACGAAAATGAAATGAAAACATTACACCAGAGATACGAGAGAAAAAGCCGCACAAAGCAACGTAAACAAAGGGGACAGACTAGACATTCATCTTTGATGAATATGAAACGCGTTTTAAATAAATACGAGAAGAGACAGTGTTCCAAGGATGACAAATAATTCCATTGTGATCCCATATGGAATATTAACGCTATAGAAATACGCTGTATGAAGCCAAACTAAATAATTTCAATTTATCATGACAAAACTTTGAATACACAAATGGCTTCCGTGCCACGGAACATCCTTATCATGTATATTTCACACAATTTATCATAAAGAATGAAAATGTTTTGAAATGTAAATAATGTGATACCGAGCAATGTTACAGTAACAAAATGCGTAACAATTAGTCATAAAATAATATTGAATTTTATGCCTGTTTCATTAGAACTGTGTTGGGTCAATTGCCAGAGACGCAAACCAAAAGCAGGAATTCAGGGGAAGACTAACTTTGCAGTTACAAAAATTCTCTATTGCTTACATCGTATTATGTGCTGTATTTAATTTTATTATTATTGTAACATAGTTCCTGGTTTGTCGAAGGAAATAATAATAATAATAATAATAATAATAATAATAATAATAATAATAATAATAATAATAATAATAATAATAATAATAATAATAAGCAACATGCAAATCTAGTCTTTCAGATAAAGCTTCCAGTAAAGCAGATTTGAATAATTTGATACTAGATTTGCATAATATATGTCACTGTGTACGTTAACAGAAAACCACAATTCCAAGTCACACAGAGTTTGTGTGCACTCGAAGTGGGTCTCTGGCGTTTCGTCAGCCCACGCGAGTTGTGTGGATATAAAGGGAAAAGTTGAGACGGTGTCGGGTGGAGTTCCCGGGTAGCTCAGTTGGCAGAGCGCTGGTACGTTCAACCAGAGGTCCTGGGATCGATACCCTGCCCCGGAACAATTTTTCCCTTGAAATTATTCAATAAGCAACTTGTTTCTGTGTGGGAATTCTAACTTTCAAGGCCTAACAACAGTAGCTCTAACGACATTAAGATATATGGATCATATGCGGAGACTAATGGGAAGCAGAAAATAGAACAAGAAACATGATTGTGCAAAAATCTCATTATCTAAATGGTTAATGCGCAGAATCCACCACATTTAATTCCGTCGTCATGATCCTGTGCCTTCTTCACATGCAATTAAAACCTGGTTTCGCAGTTTAGAAGAAACGGTTCGACATTGAAGTCTCTTCCAAAGAAATTATTGAGCCATATTTCTTTAAGGGTGCCAATGGTCGTGCACAAACTGTGCAGTTGTGATAATGATTCAGAATTTTTTACGTGGTGAATTGAGAAAACCTTTCGTGTCAATAGATGAAATTGGTTTCAGCAAGACGAAGTAACAGAACATACTGCAGCCATCTCTATGATGAAAATGCGAAATATATTTTGGGAATCATGTCATATAGAGAAGTGGAGACATTCCTTGGCCTGCACGATCCCCCGATTTAAGTGCATGTGATTTCTTTTTATGAGGTAAACTAAAAAGTAAGCTATACGAAAACAATTCGCGAAATATCGAAGAGCTGACTACAAAATTTGTGAAGAAATTTCAAATATCTCAGTCAAGATGTTGCAAAATATAATGACCAGGCAGCGCATTTTCGTTCCCAAACAAGTTAGGAAAGTTATCGATTAGTATATCCTGGAATTTTAGAATTCAAACTCTGACCTTAAATGCTTACGTCAGGACGCTACGAAAGGTATAACCTAGCTTCGGTACATAATAATAATAATAATAATAATAATAATAATAATAATAATAATAATAATAATAATAGTAATAATAATAATGGAGCATGAATGACAACTGTAAGTGGGATTACTACTAAATTGAAATTGCCTGTCCAGCTACTTTTTGACCATATAAACGATCTAACACTGCGAAATTAGCTCTGTGAAAAATATTAGTGCTACATATGACAGGAAATATAATTAGGTCGATAACAATACTGAACTATTATATACAATATATAGAACATACTAGTAAACAAGATACACATTAACTCTAAATACTCTGTGTATAATATATGTAATTAATTCATTTAACGAAATCAACTCCGTTACTGTGAACAAAAGCATATATTCTGAGATTATGAAATTAATATATTTTACTATAACTGCCAGTAAATATTTGTTTAAGCTAAGAAAGTATTCTTCCTACATCATATGACGTTACAGAGACAAAATAATAATAACAAATATCAATGTACAAATTATCATTATTTATTTTTACACAATATATACAGATAATTCATTTATCAAAACCTATGCCGTTGTAATGAACGAAAACGTAATTATATTCTGAAGTTATGAAATGCAAATCTTTTACGAACATCACATAAAATTTGTTGAAACTAAGAGAATATTCTTTCTACGTCATGTGATGTTACAGGAGCATATTTATAATACATTATATCATTATTATTTAAATGACCCCCATGCATACCTGCCTGCAATTCGACCTTGCTTTTGCATCCACGTGACGTAATATATGTAGCTACCAGAAGAAACTACTCGATCCGCTGCACGTTTGGAAACGAAAATGCGCTGTCTGGTAATGACTAATGAGAAACTTCAAACAGCTGTTACAAGAATGTATGCACGTTGGTGGAGGGCATTTGAAGGAAGTCATTTTCAAGAAATAGTGGTTACATGTAAATGACATACGTACTATAGTCTATATTTTCATATAATAAAATTTGATTCAATACAATATCTAAAGTTTCATTCCACTATTTAAAAATTTCTCGTTCCTTTGACCCACCCTATACTACTACTACTTTACTATGCAGAAAATGACTCATTGCAATTAATATACAGTCTGAGCAATAGTAACTTTACCTTCGCTATCGGAAAACCTGGAGCGTCAATAGCGTCAATGTAAACTGCTGAGAATCTCCAGTCTTATATCCGCCGGTGTGATTGATTTTCGTCAACGTTAAAAATTCGACAGACAGTGGAATTATTTCCCTGAAGGAGACATTCCCTGGCTTACAGATCCCCCGATTTTAGTGCATGTGATTTCTTTTTATGAGGTAAACTAAAACAATTCGCGGAAAATGACTCATTGCAATTAATTTACAGTCTGAGCAATAGTAACTTTACCGGGAGCGTCAATATAAACTGCTGAGGATCTCCAGTCTTATATTCACCGGTCTGATTGATTTTCGTCAACGTTAAAAATTCGACAGATAGTGGAGTTGTTTCTCTGAAGGGGACATTCCCTGGCTTGCACGATCCCCCGATTTAAGTGCATGTGATTTATTTTTATGAGGTAAACTAAAACAATTCGCGGATTATTGAAGAACTGACTACAGCAAATTTTGAAGAAATTTCAAACATCTCAGTCAAAATTTTGCAAAATGTAATGATAATGAAAAACTTCAAACAGGTATTACAAGAATATATGCACGTTCGTGGAGGGAATTTTCAAGAAATAGTCGTTACATGCAAATGACATACCGTACTACATTCTGTCTTTTCATAAAGATCAATAAAAGTTGATTTAATACAATATCTAAAGTTTCGTTCCACTATTTAAAAATCTCTCGTTTCTTTGGCCCACCCTATACTACAACTACTTTAGTATGTTCAAAATTACTCATTGCAATTAATTTCCAGTCTGAGCAATAGTAACTTTACCTTTAGGCTACTATCGGAAAACCGGGAGCGTCAGCAGCGTCAATATAAACTGCTGAGAATCTCCAGTCTTATATTCGCCGGTCTGATTGATTTTCGTCAACGTTAAAAATTCGACAGATAGTGGAGTTGTTCCCCCTCTAGGGAAGAGGGCTACTGGAATGACAGAGTGACACTCAACGTGTCAACCTTACCAAGGAGCTCCAATTTTATACTGTTTGTTCTGCTGAAGGATAGTGAATTTTGACCAAGAGAGAAATGAATACCTTATATCTGAGGGCTAGACCAAGGCCTGCATTGCATCGCCTCTCTCGTTCCGACTTGTCTTTGCTCCTCCAGTAAGACGCGTTATTGAAATTCCTATCAGGTCTCAATTCCCATCTTCTCTTCCTTGTCCGTTCCCGTAGTCACACTCGCATACACATACTATCTCTCCCTCTTTCTCTCCCCTGAACGTCAGGGTGCTCATTTCTTCGTCTTCTTTTCTATCCTTTCTCACCCCCTTGACTCCGGCATTTCGATCATCCCACCCTGTTAGAGAACGGAAAGCGTGCTGTTCCTATATGAGGCGGCTCCCTCATTCTCGCAGCCAGTCTCCTCTCTTCTCCCAGCCAGCGCTCTTCTGCACAAATATATTCTCTTGACCATCTGAAACACGAATGCTTGGAAATTGGGTCTTCTGAAGAAACGTGGATTTGAAAATGTAGACCAGAAGGCCAGGGAATGTTTGCCTATTTAGACTGCACGAAATTGAATATATTTCTTTCTAAACGAGTTTGCCATTTTCTTGAATCTCCCGTTGAAAGAGCTACTGTGTACATCGTAGGATATTTTATTTGGTTCGAATATTGACCAAGAAAATAAGTCGTCTTAAATTATGCATTTGATCCTGTTACAGGAACTATACAAAATCATCACAAACGTCAAGTACTTTCATTTATACTCCTTAGGCCATGTGCCTCCACGGAATAAGGGTGTAACCAACAAATCTATAATACACGTTGCTAGAGAAAGGTAAATAATTTCAGGGACATATTTCGTCATGCCTATATTTACTAGCAGGATCAGACCTACAGTAATAAGCCACAATTTAAGTTACACAGAATTGTGTGCGTTCAAATTTGGGTTTATGGCGTCTGGTTATCCCATTTGAGTTGTGTGGATATAAAGGGAAGAATTGTGACGGTATCGTGTAGAGTTCCTGGGGTAGCTCAGTCGGTAGAGTATTCGTGCGCTAAGCGAAGGGTTCCGGGATTGATACCCGGCCCCGGAACAATTTTACTCTTGAAATTATTCAAGCCTGCTTCACAGGAAGCTTCTACCTGAGAGCCAGATTTGCATAATATTGTAACTTTAATACAAAACAAGAATGTAATTTTTTTTCAGAACAACAATAACCACTTTCTACAATTTAATTTCAACACTCCCGTCAACAATGGGATTTCCACTCCACACAGAAACACAGTATTCGTTACTGCACTCCACAGACGACAATGACAGTTCACTTGGATTATTACGAATAACAATGTACTGCTAATCTTAACTAATGTTAACAAAGCACTATTTACAAACCAGAACTGTCAGTTCTCAGTTCAGAGTTCGTTTCCCTTGGCTAGTTCTTCTAGCTCAGTCACTCAAGTTCATAGTATCTCGAACCAAAGACCTTCAGAGACAGTCCACTGAACTTCGAACTCAGGTCCCCCAACTGCGGTCCACTGCACTCGAACTCACGACTTCAGCGACAGTCCACTGGACGCTCACACAGCTGCGGACATACTCAAGTCGAACTCCGGTCTCGAAGCTGGCTTCACTGCTACACAAGACTAGCAACGACTGCAACTGACTAACTGCTCAAGTTCACTCGTGTGTCGTATTTATAACTAAACCATAGTTTCTGGAGAGTACGATTTCGAAATCAATCTACAGATGTCGAGAAGATGGCGCCTATCTAGGCTTTTCTGGATTTCTCCCTTCAGTCACCAGCTGCTTTACTTCCCCCTCACCCTTCGTCACTTCCGCCCCGCCACCTCGCGCCCCCTCTCCTGCCGGACGCGCACGAAATTCCCCGAGCGCCGAGAATATTCGGCCTGCCGTCACAATATATTCGTCACTGTAGGTACGTTAATAGAAACCCACAATTTAAGTTACAGAGAATTGTATGTACTCAAAGTTGGGTTTCCGGCTTCTTGTCAGCCCATTTCAGTTGTGTGGATGTAAATGGAAGAATTGTGACGGTGTCGTGTAGAGTTCCTGGGATAGCTCTCTCAGTAGAGCATTTGTGTGCTAAGCGAAGGATCACGGGATCGATACCCGACCCCAGAACAATTTTTTCCTTGAAATTATTCAAGCCTGGTTCACAGGGAGCATCTATATGAAAGCCAGATTTGCAACAAGAGAATGATTCTTCATTTGAAATGAACACAAAATGGAGAACTAATTTAAGATTCAGAAAGCTTTTTCTTCATTATTATATTTCGCAGATTAGACTGGTACCTAACTTAATTAAGAAAATGAAGCTAATACCGCCGAGGAAAACTTTTGCTGAAACATTTCTTATTATATATAGAAATAATTATTACACTTTTTTGCCGATTATTTAACCTAATACCTTACTTCGTCCTGCCAGAAAGAGATACTTGGACACTTATTTTTAGAGAATTATTAGTTATGAATGGATATAACTGGTGTAGCTCAGTCGGCTCAGGCGCTTACCTGCCGACCCGGAGTTGCACTTGGACGAGGGTTCGATTACCACTTGGGATGTTTAACTGGTTGGGTTTTATCCGAGGTTTTCTCCAACCATAATGCCAATGGCAGGTAATCTATGGTGAATCCTCGGCTTCACCTCGCCGAATATTACCTCGCTATCACCAATCTCATCGACGCTAAATAACAGCATATTTGAAACAACCTCGTTAAATAATCAATTAAAAATGAACCGTAAATCATCTTCTATGTTAGACTGCTACCAGTTGATGTAGAAATCTACTCATCCGAATAATGCCTTAGAAAAATTTTTATCGAATTAAGAAGGAATATATTTTGGAGTTCCATTATAAATCAGTAATGTGTATTAGCGTAAGTGAATTTTAAAATCCGATCTTATTAACTCTTTCCGTTCGAATGAGTCCATTTGTAATCACCCTACACATGTGTAATCTCTGACTCGTATGATTTGCCTGATGGATTGCATTTGGTATTCTCAGAAGTAGCTTCGTTCTTTACCGATAAAGTGCAGCACCCGCCATTTCTTTGATCAGCTGGTATTAGGAAGAGGATTTGCTTTGTTTGTTTTTCTCCATGGTGTCGCCACAAAACAAAATTCAGGTCAGAAAGGGTTAAATGTAAAAATAAAGTGAGAATATTATAGCAATATAAGCAGGCTTCGAGACTTTGCACCCGCTACTATAAGTTTACTGTGCATGTACTATAGGTTGTTAACTCGCTGCAGTTTGTGAAAGGTAGAGATGTGTTGAGGAACAACGTTGCTGTTTAGAGTAGAGTACTGTAGTATGGGGAAACACACATATGTACATTCTGAAAGTAAATATACATTACACAATGACAATGTCAAAAGAACGTGAAAATCATTTTTTCTCCTTTCCTTTATAAGCATTTGTGTTTAATTATAGACAGTGTTAATGGTGGAAATCAACATGTAGCAGTTTTAATTTCTTCACTTATCCTATTGGTCGTCTTTAGGAAGTGCAGTTACAGTACCGAATTGCAGTGTACTACAAGATACATTTTCAGTGTCTCAATCATAAATCTTTTTCGGTTATCTGCCAAACACAGTTTGTACTGTGACAAGCTACGCTCTACATCGCATGACGTGACAAGAGCAAGACGAAAAAACCTAATATCATTGCAGTCTCTAAGAGACAGTCCTTTATTCTCGGGTGACTCTATGTCCACTAATTTGCAGTTTATGTTATATAAAGTTCCATATCCGTTATTTTTAAATAAAATTGATTTCCACTTCTGTTTTACACGTTCAGTAACCGGTGTACTTGGTGTCTCATTAATTCTTTGTGTTATTTCCTGAACAAATTTGAGGGCTTCCGGCATCTCTTGCTCTGACTTTTCTAACCGTGTAATAGTTTCAGAAACAGTCTGAAAATAGGTTTGTATGAAAACCAAATAATTATTCGTCAGAACTTTCAAATCCGGAGCGTTTTCCTTTGCGTATTTGTTGGCATTCATTCTACAGTATCCCTCCACCCACTGTACGCTTTACCACTATACTCAGTACTCCATTATGAGGATTTCCCACTGAACTACTCTATCGGGTCCGAAGTCTCGAAGCCTGAATATAAGATTACCGGTACCTATTTTCTTTGAATTTGTTGAAAATTAAATACATGTCTTTATTAGATTAATGCATCCCGCTATATTCGTAGCATTTTTCTTTTATTAAACCCAAATTATTTATGTTAACTAAACCAGATACATAAACTAATCAATCAATATATTCTCCTGTTCTTTTTATGACTGACTTCCAACGTACTGCCAGCTTTTATATTCCACGTCTGAAGAAACCTCTTGGCTTGGAGTTGAAGAAATCGTCAATCCAATTCCGAAAAGCATCTTCGTTATTAAATGAGATTGTCTGAATATTGTTCGATAGGGCGCGGAAAGAAAAATATGATGAAGCAAGGTCAGGTGAATGTGTTTGATGTGGAACAACCTCCCAACGAAGATCTTGGGAAAAACTCTTTTGTAATGTTAGCAGGATGTGGACGGGCATCATGATGTAAAATCATTTGATGCAGCCTTCCCGGTTTTTTCTCTTGGATTGAAGCCTCAAGATGACTGAGTTGTTATCAATAAGTTTCAGCATAGGTAGTTACATTCCTCCGTAGCAATTCATAGTAATTGACGATTTATTTGTCCCACGAGATGCACAACATTAGCTTACGTGAGTGGACACCATCATTTGCATGGGGAATTGTTTTTTTGTCAGGGATCAGCCATTCTTTTCTCTTCTTTATGATGTAGGCACCACACTTTGTCACCAGTAACAATCTGAGACAAAAACTATTGATGATGACGAGTTCAAGGATGAGGAGCAAGCAAAAAAGCACAAACAGCAATACGTTGTTTTTTTTCGCTCAAAACGAACGGTTCCATACATATTTATTTTATTTTTTGCCCGTGATATAAAAATTCCGTACGATGTATGATTGGTCACAATTTGTCGTATTGATCAATTACTGAGTTGGTTGACATGGATAACCGGAAATTAAAACATGTGAACGGTCTTCATCAAAGTGGAGAATCATTCATGTAAAAATGATCCTCTTTGAAACGAGAAAATCATTTCCATGTCGTACTAATTTCTCCCATGGCGTTCTCTCTGTGACCTTTCTAGTGACCTTCGATTGCTTTAATCCTCGGTCAAACTCATGAAGTTATGTTGGAAGTGAAATTATTCAAGTCTACTTCACGGGGAGCTTTACCTGAAAACGAGATTTGCATAATATATACGTCACTGTAGGTAAGTTAACAGAAAACCACAATTTAAGTCACACAGAGCTTGTGTGGACTCAAAGATGGATTTCTGGCGCCTTGTGAGCTCACTTGAGTTGTGTGGATATAAAGGGAGAAATTGGGACGGTGTTGGGTATAATTCCTGGGTAGCTCAGTCGGTAGAGCATTCTTGCTATAAGCTAAGTGTCCTGGGATCGATACCCGGTCCGGGAACTATTTTTTACTTGAAATTATTCAAGTCTGATTCTCGGGAAACTTTACCTGAAAGCCAGATTTGCATTATTATTTGTTGGAATTATTAGGTTCTTTCTACTTGACGTTTCATTTTCTTTAGCCTTAGCCCATAATTAACGCGAACGTTATTAAAAAACTGAAAAATTCGAGATGTATCATGCAGTGCAGGAAAACAATAAAAAATAAATCGTCAGTTTTATAGCATTCGATTAGAATATGCACAGATTCACAGATGGAAGAAATGGAGTAACATTTTCATAAAGCGCATCGGAATATAAACGAATTTTCATACATTTAGTACTATGCCCTCCATTGCATTTGACCCGGCGGCTTGTGAACTTCACGTCATGCGATATAGAAATAATTCCGAGAGGTGATAACACATGAAGGGCCATGGCCGACCAACCGGCTGCTGACTTCATATTCAAATACCTCAGCAGAGATGAGCGGTCTCGTGTGGACGTATGGTGTGGTTAATACGATGATTATAGCCACATTATAACTGGCTCGCGAAACAGAATTTCGATACCTACCGTAACTCCCCAAATTTATCACCAGGGAGCGAAACTTGTTGCCCGATGAAACAGGTTTGCTGTTCCTTCACTATAGGTATGGGTTTGTTCAAGGCCGGTCCACAATAAACCGGGAACATAAACGACAACGAGAACGAGAACGGAAATTTTCTAAAATATTCGAAAATATTCGAGGATACAACCAAGAATTATGATGTGATTATTGTAAGAAAAACTTGTTTTTGTACCAATCTGATAAGTTGTTGACTGAAATTGTAATATAATTTTTCTTATATTTTATTCAAATTATCTGAACTTTAACTTCAACATGACTTTTAAATTTTACATTGAACAGAGATCAGGCGATTACTGAGCCACAATACGCAGCATTAATCATTAACCTTCAGGATTAAATTGAACGAAAAAAGTAGAGAAAATATGTTTTGTTTAATAATTCTCTTCCATAAGGCTCCTGCTCAACACGGCAGGAATCCAGTTCATAGCGCTGGTTTGAATTTATTTAATATCTCCCCTCTGATCTTCCCCTTAGTGGTTATTTTTCAAAACTGAAATATTGGTAACGTCTTAGACGGAACCATTTTGAGGAAGATCACTGTGAAAGGTTTCTTCGTAGGCCAAAGTATAGAATTTTTAAGGAAATGTTTTACATTGCCGGCAGTACTGTCTTAAAATCCGAGGATGTTTTTCTTTATGTGAGGTATTTTATGAGCACAAGCTTCTTGATATTCAGTTTAATTCATGAAGAGGCGGGGTTTATCGCAAGTGAAGGGCTTCAATTGACGTAGGTTGCTTTCCACAGCGTCTGCTTCCTACGCGCTTAATGCTTTTTGTTGTTGCTGAAAGATTAATATTAAATGTATGAGCTGATCAGCGGCTGTTTTCCGTCATAAATTAAAGCACTTTATTAAATTAAAAAGAAGAAGACTTTAGTAAGCCTTATTGTTCAGTATGCTTTGTGTACCACTGGTATAGATTTGACACCTTATATCATTTACTGTATACTCTGCACTCAGATTTGTTATCAGCGAACCAAGTAAATGTAGACCAGCGGTGACCAAAATTCGAGCTGCGGTGATTACATGCAACAGACAGCCTATGAAGTAAGAAGACGGAGGAAAGGTACTTGGCATGAAAACTACAACCAGTGGTGGTTCCTGTACTAACATCTTGATCAATCCCGCGGATAAAAATCTAAATCTTTGCTGTATCAGTAATGTCACTGCTGTCATCAAGAGCCAGTAAATAATATACGATTTTCCTTGCTTGATTTTTTTAATCTTCCTCTTGAATATAAACAGGAATTTTCTAAATTTTTGGTCGAGAAATTCGTAGTTTTTCAAAATTAAGAACTTCTTATGGACAAGTTATTTAAGCTATTTTAATCATTACTCTTTTGAGAAATTCTGATCTATTAAAAGGCTTTAGAGCACGACATATTTCAAACCTCATCAGATAAATTTTAACTGCTTGTAAACTTTGTGACCTGGTAGAATGTAAGAGAAGGCCCTATGACCTCAACTGTGCCAGTATAAATAAAGTATTATTTTTATTATTATTAGTACTACTACTACTAGTAGTAGTAGTAGTAGTAGTAGTAGTAGTAGTAGTAGTAGTAGTAGTAGTAGTAGTATAAATGACTTCCTTATATTTATCTCATCATCTGGCTATGATTTAAAACATGTCAATTCCTGGTGTTTATCAGTTCATTGGCACATAATATTGAATCAGTTTTTCTACAATATTATTATTAAATGAATAACTAATAAATAGTTACCCTGATATTAAGATTAAGAAGGTTAAAATTGAGGTAAAAGCTAATAATTTTATGCTTCTAGGGAGAAGATCTAAAAATATCAATATTCATACACATAGAGAAGAATTATAGAAACACATACTTAGTGGTCAGTCATAATAATAATAATAATAATAATAATAATAATAATAATAATAATAATAATAATACATTATTCACCGTGGCCATTAATGTTTCTATACAGTATACTCCTAATTGAACCGTTCAGCAAAGTAGGCTAAACATATTACACATTGTCCGACAGAACAACAAAAAAGTTCTCCTTCTATTTCTTTACGAAACCACGTCTTACTGCTTGTAGAGACAGAGTTTGTAGAGCGAATGATACCGCCACTGCTTGCCTTCAGTGCGTGAATGAAACACACAGCAATGTACAGGAAACTCCTCGTACCCATTTGAATGTCTGTGATTACACGATGTAATCACGACAGTCGCTTTGGTTACCGCTGATGTGGACCCTATTACCGACATGAAATATACTACAGGAACGTCTGGTACTCTTAAACAGAATCAATAATCAAAACATTAGATTTCTATTCATCTAAATGTGATTCTCAAGATGGAAAATACTCTACGCTGTAATAACCCAGAACAAATACATTTTACCACACATTTTTACCACTCAATGCTTTGATTGCGAATTAGCTATAAAGTGATTATAAAGTCTCAATCCATTTTATAGAACTAATGGACATGCGGCCATGAAATCAGTATGGGGTTATCGTGATGGTAGGTACATAAGAAATTCATCGTAATTCAATATGTCCGCCAACCATTTCATAGCACTGTCTCCACCTTTCACATGTAGCCCTAAAGACATTCGTTAACATGTTGCCTGTAATCGCTGCACATGCTTCCCGAATACGATCCCTCAGGTTCTTTAGATCTCGTACTTTCGTTTTGTACACTCATGTCTTGATAAACCCCCAAGCGAAAAGTCTAACGGCGTTAGGTCCGGTGAACGTGATGGCCATACTCGTGGTGAACATCTGCCAATCCATCTATTTGGAAAGCGCTGGTTGAGGTACGCTCTAACAGTTAACGCAAAATGCGGGGGCGTTGCGTCGTACTGAAAGACAACACTGTCAACAATGCCATCCTGCTCTAGCTGTGGTTCCAGAAAGCCTGTCAGCATGTCTAGGTAATTGTTGCCTGTAATGGTACCTTCTGCGAACGTGAAAGGACAGTAAGCAATGGTTTTTGTAAGTTCACTTTTGAGGTGTCTCTTTGTGATTCGTGGTAGCTCGTTACTCCATATGCGACAATTGTGTTTATTCACTTTACCACAAATGTGGACTGTGGCCTCGTCAATAAACGGAATATGTTCGATTAAGTTTTCGTTGTTCACATCCTCCATTAAGTGATAATACTGCCCTACGATCTGCATAATCTTCCACGTCTAGTTTGAGTAACACCTGAATGTGATAAGCACGCTTCTTCAATATAAACCTCAAAACCTTGAACACAGTTGCTCTGGGCATATGTAGCTCGTTACTTAAACGACCAGTCGATGCTTGAGGATTGAGGAATTCTTTCGATGGCTTCTCGGATCGAGCCACAGTCTTCTCCGGCACAGTAGGTCGACCGGAACGTGGAACATCGGCGACATTACCTGTCCTCTGAAATTTATTGACCAGTAGTCTGATATTTGCTCGTGTTGGCGTCGGTTTGTGGAATTTACGTCTAAACACCTCTTGCACCTGTGCATACGTTAAACGGCGCAATCGAGTACCGACAACAGCCACCCGTTCTTCAATAGTCAACATACTAGTATATCAGCCTGAAACGAAAACCAAATCCCAACGTTAACTCGAAAATGGATCGTGACTTTATAATCACCCTGCAAAATAATTATTGTTGTTAGGCACATTCGCAGATTTAAACAGATTTAACTTTAAACACGATTTTTGATCTGATTTAGAACTTCAGATATCATACAAGAAGAGGGAAGTATGGAAAATACTGGGTGTTCAGTTCAAAGTGTGTCATGGCTCGCTGTATGCCGTCATGTGGCTAGCCGATGAGCCTAGAGAATTCAATCTTCCTACACTTCCGCAGAGGTGTATAACCTATGAGGCAGAGAAGTTGCCTAGCAAGTACGGCGTTCATTCTGAAGAATACGTACCGATACGTACGGTAACGCCGGTAGTGGCAGGAGTGTGAACTGTTTGGAAATACGTACTGTCGGAATATGGGGAGAGGGTTAAGACGATTGCTTACGTATTTGTTGACATTAACGTCGACGGTCAACATGGACACGGAGCATTTGATTTGTGTTGTGGAGTGTTACCGTACGCAACCGATGATAACAAATACCCTGCGTACGACTTGCCGGCGCAAAACACAGTTCGAAAGAGGTAATGGTAGCACACAGACCGTACAGACCGCCATCTGCTGCTACGACGTTCAAGTTATACCGTACACGTTCTCAAGTTCAGATTGAAGAACGCCTTAAATAATAGGCAACTTCTCTGACATTTAAGCCGAAACTCGCTTCAAATCGGTGACTCAACAACAGTGACGTCATGACACACTTTGAAATGAACACCCAGTATTGCAATACATACATTGGACTCTCACTGATTGCTATAGTTTAAAAGTATTTTACACTCAACACGTTTTAATTCCATGTGCACGTATCGCCACCTTTTCAGAATTTATAAAAGTCGCTGTTCATTGGTAATAGGAACATATCGAACTAAAGAAAGAAGTGAAAAAAGGAAAGAACTTACGTAAGGCAGAAAGTATCAAATAATTCTGAAGATAAAATAGACTTCAAAACACAACTCTGATTCGTAACAAGAGGATTACGATAATAATAAAGATGGTTGTGATGAGTTAAAATCAAAACAGTTTACGAAATTATGAATCTCCTTGCTGTTACTTTTAAGTACAATTATGTTAACAATAGAAATATATATTAGAAGTGAACAACTAGAACAATGCTACTCTCAAATGTATAACTATTATTGTTTAATTGAAGTAAAGATACTTTTTTCCACTGAAACTACAAAGACGAGGTGCAGTAGCTGGCATTAGTTTGAATTAAGCACCACAAACAATAGCTGCTAAATCATCTCCACCGCTGCAAAAAATGAACTTGTTGTAAGTCCAACTTCTATTGTGCATTCATTTTACGATCCTCTTCAAAACAGTGAGCGGTATTAGCACGAAAGTCGAAATCCTTTAATCCGATTATTATTTTATTTTCCATCAAGTCAACGGAAACATAATGAATTCAAGTGACACGACCTTCAAGATTTAAGTCTGATACTAACAGAAACTTCTTTTCGTATTGTTCTTCAAAGGTTAACAAATAGCAACTATGTGTAATTTGTTTGATACATTTAATTCCAATAACGAATGAAGTTTTTTTATGATAAGTGTGTGTGTGCCGTGCCGTGCCGTGCCGTGCCGTACCGTACCGTACCGTACCGTACCGTATGTGTGTATGTGTCTGGAATGTAATGTAATGTGATGTATAGTAACGAGCTAATGAGTTGGGGTTAATTTCTGAAATATAATTTAACTTAATACTTTCGATACAATAGTGTTACGAAAAATCTTTTGAACTTCTGGAGAATAAAAAAGTTATGGTTTATTTAACGACGATCGCAACTGCAGAGGTTATATAAGCGTCGCCGGATGTGCCGGAGGTTTTTGTCCCTCAGGAGTTCTTTTACATGCCAGTAAATCTACTGACATGAGCCTGTCGCATTTAAGCACACTTAAATGCCATCGACCAGGCCCGGGATCGAACCCGCAACCTTGGGCATAGAAGGCAGCGCTATACCAACTCGCCAACTACAGTAGGTCGACTTTCGATAATATAATTACATTACATTTATTTATATTAAATCGAAATTAATTGGGTTCGCTTAATGTAGCCTATTCAATTTATTGAAATCCCTTTGCCGTTCAAAACAATTATCTAAAACATGAATTGCTTTATTCGCTACGATTAAAAGTGCGCTTTTAAAAGAGAAGCTCAAAGACAGTTCGATACAAACGGTGAAGTCATTTTTTATCTAGTGTGCAATAAAGAAAAGCGTTCACCTATAAACTCATATTAACCGCTAAACGTCATAAATTGACTCTTGAGCAATAAAAGAAACTCATCAGTGTATACTGCATTTTAAATTACAACCTTAAAAAAACATTCATTGTGAATATACATAAAAATCATATTTGTTTAGTGCATACTAGCATAATTCTGTGCATATTTTTGTAATGTTTCTTCTTATTTAAAAGATTTTGCCAGTATAAATGCACAACATATAAAATATAAAAACTTACAGCGATTTTCAAAGTTTCAAATAATGAAAAAGTAGGTAAAATGATTTGAATATAGAACGATTTCAATAATGTGTCTTCGAATACTTCTAATTGTTGGCCAAGGACAATATTAATTCAACAGTATCCAGTGAAATACATTGCTTAGTACGGAATAAACTCAGAATAAGAGGGGTTTACATTTTAACTATGCTTTTTATATCCGGAAGTCGGCTTGGATGGCGTTGACGGTAGAGTTTTGGCCTTCTGTTCCCGAGGTTGCGTGTTTGATCCCGTCTCAGGTCCATGCCATTTAAATGTGCTTAAATGCTGCAGTCTCATTTCAGTATATTTACTGTCATGTAAACGAACTCCTGCAGGACAAAATTCCTGCACACCGGAGAAGCTGATATAATCTCGGCAGTTGCGACTGGTATTAAATTAAACATAATTTAATTTATATCAGGGATTAGAAAACCCAGCGCAATCCGTAGTTACAGTTAAGCAGCTGTCTTGGTCGGACAGCTTTAACTGGGTCCTTAAAAAGGCCTAAGCTAGAGTTTAGTGTAAGTGTAAAGAAACAATGCTTGTCATTCAGAAGCCAAATTTTTTTCTCTCACATTTTAGATTTAAATGTCTTCACTGATGAACTGTAGCTTTCCACATTGATCTATCTGGCAGGTATATTTTTCCGCCCTAACCAGCTGATTGAGGACTTGCAGGGTGCAAACAATAAAATTATTCTCGGTTCAGAACAAATCAGGGTGTTTCATAATTCCTATTACAAACATTTAGGGGCTGTAGAGGCGTCTAAGTAGATAAAGTTTTGATTAGGAACGCATGTCCGGAAATGCATCATTTCGATGCAAAATAAGTTTGAAGTTCGAATCGATTTCACATCTCCCACGTCGTCCACACCTGTGGAGTAACGGCTAGCGCGTCTAGCCGCGAAACCAGCTGGCCCGGGTTCGATTCCCGGTCGGGGCAAGTTACCTGGTTGAGGTTTTTTCCGAGGTTTTCCCTCAACCCAATATGAGCAAATGCTGGATATCTTTCGGTGTTGGACCCCGGACTCATTTTCACCGGCATTATCACCTTCATCTCATTCAGAAGCTAAATAATTATAACCTAAGATGTTGATAAAGCGTCATAAAATAACCTACTAAAATAAAAATCTCCTACGTCACTAAAGAGAATAAGCTCTTGCCAGTGTGCACTACAAGAGTGGTTCCACGTACCGCCTAACGGGTCGCAGGTACTTGACCTTCCTGCAAGAGGTACTGGTAGAGTTATGTGAAGATTTGCCACTGGCAGTACGTCAGCAAATGTGGTTCCAACATGATTGCAGACCCGCGCACTTTTCACTTGAACATCTCCACCAAACATTCGGGGAAAGGTGGATAGGTGGAGGTGGTCCAACTCCTTGGCCACCACGGTCGCCAGATTTATCTCCTCTCGACTTTTTCCTTCGGAGCCACATGAAGAACCTTGTTTATGAGACTACTGTAGACTCGGACGAAGAAATGTTATGTTTTATTTAACGACGCTCGCAACTGCAGAGGTTATATCAGCGTCGCCGGATGTGCCGGAATTTTGTCCCGCAGGAACGGACGAAGATCTTCATTGTCTCTAGTGAAGTAGGATATGAGAAATCGATTCGATCTTCAAACTTATTTTGCATCGAAACGATATATTTCCGGACATGAGTTCTTAATTAAAACTTTATCTTCTTAGGCCCTCTACAATGCCTAGAAGTTTATAATAGGAATTATGAAACACCCTGTATAACATGGGGTTCATCATTAAATAAATAGATTGTGAAAGCACGTGTCCGTTACCATTGTTGAATACTTTCTTAAATGAAAGTAATATTTCTTCTTAATAGTCAACTGGCGACTATTATAGAGAAGCAGCGTGGGAACCCAATCACTGTTTTCAAGAAATATTTTTCCTGAAAATTTTGCTTCAGAATTTTGAATTATTAGTGACCCATATTCTATTGACAAAATCTTGCCTGATCTTAACTACTGTCCACCGCTGTGGAGTAACGGTTAGAATGCTTTACCGTGAAACGAGCGGGCACAGATTCAAATCCTGGTTGGGTCACGTTACCTGGTTGAGGATTTTTTCTGTAGTTTTCTCTCAACCCATTAAAAGCAAATGCTGAATAACTTTCGGCGCTGGGCTCTGGACATTTCTTCAGCTCATTCAGACACTATATAACCATAAGAGATGGAATATTTTAACTACTGAAGAAGAAGCACTGATAGAGTTGTATTGTGATGTTTGAGACAAGTGATGAAGAGAATGGATTTAAGAGAATTTTGGTTGGCAAGAGTAACTGAATATTCTCTCACCTTAGAAAATTCCATAAAATTATTTATTGTTTTTACAAGTACAGGGACATCATTTTATTTTTACTAACATTTTTAATATTAACCTGTCTATACCTTTAGAGAACCGGAAACACCGCTTGCTCCCCCTTCCAAGACTGGAGTTCGATGATACTGGCGTAAAACACAAATCACTCTACTAGGTATAGGATGGAAGAAAAGTAGTTCATCCATTTACGTAAACTAGGAAATATCGCGATTTTGAGTTTGATAATTTTCATTAGGTTTTTCTTTAATCAAAGTACAGTACTGTATTAAGAATAAGTGTTTTTACTCACGAAGTGACTTATCCATGCGAACGTATTCATTATGCAGTGTATATTGTACTGTCTACAGCACATTAGCGTACAATATAGAGAAAGAAGTTAAATTGAAAAATAATCATAATATGAATATTTAAACACAATTTTGAAAATGGTGGCCGTTCATTTCGATACAGGCTTCAGTTCTTTTGTGCATATTATCGCACTATAGACTATTGCATCTAATTCCAATTGCCAGTTTCGTCCTTCGTACTAGTAACTCATGTTGAAATAATTCTGTACCTACTCTACGTACTGTAAATTCAATCTTCACTTCTGCCCGACCCGAAAATATAAAATTACTCAGACATGCTATATACTGTCTGTCCAAGTGGTTATGCCGCAGGATTGTAGAAAGGGAGGAAATCACGTGACAGTTAATTACTTAACGAGGCCCTTTTATTTAAGTTAAATTAAACAGCTGTATAATATTACGTAAACTTCCAATTCCTAAGAGAAATTAATGTTTTCAGAAAAGAGCTAAGACAGCCCAGCTATTACAGAGGGGCGAGCAGAAGCAGGTGGGGGAAATCGGGATGCGACGTAGGCAAACGGACAGTACCTGTGCGAAAATATGATTCAATATTGAAAGCTCTTTCGTCACTGGAAAACGCGAACATATTTCTGGAACATACTATACTCAGTAACTCAGTACTGCTTACTATCTGTGGTCTTGGTTCTGTGTGGAGTTGGAACTTCCTTAGTAGAAGGGGTGGGAGTGAAGTACATTCAAAAACTCAGGTACAATAAAAATTGAAGTAAAAATAAAATGTCCCTGTACTTATCTTTGTGATATGGATTTCCTGCTCTAATCTATTTAAAAAAAAATAGGTACAGGAATAATTTGAATATTCATCCTGATTTAAGACTCAAATTAATTCAATTGATACCGAACAGAAGCACAATCTTCACATTGAAACTGATAATGTTTATTTCAGTTGCATATTCCAGCATCAGTAGGGATATTGTGTGTTTATGATGTAATTTTTAGTACTCATTCAGTTACTATTATGTATCTATATGCAATTTTTCTGTAGGCCTATATTTTTTGGAACACTCCAGTTAATAAATTCAAGGATTAATTAAACACACCTAAATAAAGCAATCAATTTTTGGTATTGGAGCATAGAAGCGTTCATTATAATCCTAGGAGCGACACATGACGTTTCCCATTAATACATTTTGTTAATAATAAGCATACAACTAATGTCCTAAATTAAAAATAGTGGCACGTTATTCAAACAGGTTGAGAGCAGCTGTCATATGCCACTATAATCGTATGATTTATAACGCAGAATTATGTCTCTTCAAGTGAAAGTAAAGGAGAGATGGAAAGTGTTGATGTATTTAAAACTTCATACATCCAATTGTTCTTCTAATAGTTGTAACTGCCCTATTCTAAATGAATTTCCTCAAGTTAAATATCTCGGAATAATAATCGACCAACATTTACGTTGGTATAAACATGTTAACTATTTTGTCATCCTACGAAATTACTCGACTATCCATAATTTACGACTGATTTATCTCGCATTAGTGCAAGCTATATTACAATACGGCATTATAGGATGGGGTAATGCTTATAGTACCTCCATCATGCCAATAACTCTTCTACAGAAAAGAATAATAAAAATATGCCTTAAAAACCTCTTGATTATTCTTCAGAGCTGCTGTATTCAGAATTTAAAGTATTTGACTTCCATCAAATTTATAACAATGCATTACTGAATGTCGTACACAAAAACCGAAACATATTTAATTTATATTCACATAAATATAAAACCAAAAGATGAGACAACATATACTTGACAGTTCCTAAATGTATTACAACTGTAGCATATAATCACAGTAACAACTTCGGTCCAAGGCTTTATAACATTATAATAGATAAATTCCCAAACATAAAATTTGCTAATACTCCTTATTTCAAAAAATATGTTAAAAAATTGCTGTTAACAGAGAAAATTTGAAGTTCAATTATTGTGATGTGTGTTTTTCTTCTTCTTTTTTCTGTTATTACTTTTTACTCTGTTATTCAATAAAACTCTTAACATTAACTTATGTGGAATGCACCCTGAGCACGAGTATGTAACTTACTCTTTCTGGTGTTGCTAGAGAGTTATTATAGAGCAATATGTATATATACATGTATGTATGTATGTGTAAAATACCAAGATATTTTTGTTCTGGAAATAAATTATTATTATTATTATTATTATTATTATTATTATTATTATTATTATTATTATTATTGAAATTGTAATGTTAAAAGCAACGTTAATCTCCCTTAAAATCACTCATTCTATAATCTCGACGGTCATAAGTACCATTATAGTCAATATCGGATAGCCTATTGCCTATAGATTCCGACTTCCAGAATCACTTAGTCCACAAGACCTCTAAGGCTCAGTGATCTGAATGGCAACAAAGAATATTCCATCGGGAAAACATTAATTAGGATTACGTTCAGCGAGATTTTTCTGTACGTTCAGTACTCACGCAGAAGTTCATTGAGAAATAGCTCATGCAGTATTTATTAATACGTGATATTAAACTTTGTCTAAAAAATTTTTGAAAGTCATATTGAGGTTAAAATTTTAGATAAGTTGGAGTGTGTATAGTAATAGGCCTAATTATTTTATAGTGTCAGTCTACAACTTATCAATTAATACCGAAACAATTTTCTGTTATTTCACATTACAAGGTTATAATTCCACTAATACTTTCCCCTCTCCCTTCCTACTCATATTTTACATAGTGCATAAGGTCAGTCACATCCAATGTAACGCTTCGATGAGATGGTTCCGACATCTGACTTTACATTCTTCTTTTAACCCCGTAAGTATTAACAAAAAAATCATTTTTCATGCTTTTTCAAATTATTGTCTCATGAAAACCATTTTTGGTTAATTTCAGATGTCGTATACACCTCATCGATACCAGTGACTGATTAACAAACATATAGAATGCCATAATTGCATTCTTTTAAAGACCTCTCTTCTGAACATGGTATCACTCATGGGTTTAAGTTTAAAATTTAAACTTTTGATTATTAATATGTGCATTTTACGATTAAATCTGGTTATGTAACATCAATCGATTGAAATAGTTGGTATTTATTTAACCTAGTAGAGATAAGGCCGTCGGGCCTTCTCTGCCTCTCGACCAGGAGATTCCAACTATAATAATATGAAGAATAAAATTACAATTAGTATTAAATTTAAAATTACAATTACAAATAAATTTGCAATTAATATTAAATTTACAATTACAATTACAATAAAAATCAAAGTACGAAAATATTACCTGATTAATGAAAGCTAGATAATTTATCATAGAAAAAAGAATATTTTATATTTACTCAATTACAAATTAAACCTAGAATAACAAAATTGTATAGTGATGAAATTACTGGATATTGAAATATTTAGTAATAGATTAAGGAAACTATTTACAAGAAATCAATTACTGACCAAGTGCCTAGTAAGTTTGCGTTTGAATTCATTTTTATTTCGACAATCCCTGATGCTAGCAGGTAGCGAATTCCAGAATCTTGGCAGGGCTTTGTGAAAGGAATGAGTATGAGGAGGTTCGATGGGATGGTATTGTTAGTATTGTTTCATGACAAGAGCGTGTGTTCAGATTGTGGTGGGAAGAAAGGTAAGTGAAGCGAGACGACGGTACGAAGGAATAGAAGAGTTCAAGATTTCGAAGGGAAAGAGAAGTGATGTAAATTTCTTTTCTTATCTAGTTTAAGCCAACCTATTGCTTCCAGGGATGGGGTAATATGATCATATTTACGAACATTGCTTACAAAACGTATACACAAATTATGAGTACGTTCAAGTTTCGTTTTGTTGTCGCTGGAAAGGTCAGTCAGTAAAATGTCAGCATAGTCAAAATAGGGAAATACAAGTGTCTGCACAAGGGACTTTTTCAAGCAAAAGGGGAGATGAACATTTATCCTTTTTAGCACATGGATAATAGAATATACTTTTCTGCAGGTTTCTGTGATTTGCAAGTGTGGTCATCTATTAGTTTTTAAACTTCAAAAATGTTTTTTACATGTTAAAATGACTTTGAACTACACCATATATAATTTTGTATTGTTTTTATACAGGTTTTTAACTCACTTCATAATAAGCACGTATGTATCTTCTTGTATTTCACCTATGCTCAAATTGTTAATTTATGTCTCTCCACCTGAAGATGATTTTTAAAAAATCGAAAATATTAGTGGAATTATAATCTTGTAATGAGAAATAGCAGAAAATTGTTTCTGTATCAATTGATAAGTTGTAGACTGAAACTATAAAATAATTATTACTATTTGTCTATTAATTTTTCTGTCGTTCAGGGCGTTTTATTTCATTATTGTTCCATTTTTATAAAAAGAACCAAATATGCGTGTCACGCATATATATATATATATATATATATATATATATATATATATATATATATATATATACACCCATACAATCCCTACTTCTTCCCTTCAAAAAAGATTAAGAGTCCTTTAAAATCCCATCTTATAAACGTCTCTCTAATTAAGTTCCCCTAAAAAAAAGTCGATTTTAGGAACGGTTTTAAAGACTTTCCTGCTGTGGTACTTTTCAAAAAACGCCATCAGTTCTAATTAATTTAACTTTTAAATTACGTAGAATGTTCTCTTCTAGAAATAATGAAGGAGGATGTTAAAATGTGATGGCGCAATAGGCTTTTTGTCTCTCAAAGAACTAGCATTGCTCTTAAAGTACCCGCAAGCCTTCAACTTGTTCCATGTTAGCTTTGTAGCGAAGCTTCTTTGACAAGTACATTTACCCTGCAGTGTAGACCTCACAAACATCTCAAGACTAAGCTGTGTACAGTGTTGTTCCTGCTACCAGCTCTACATCTCAACACTACATAATGTCACTTCTTCCTTTTGTGTAGTTAGATTTTTGCTTTCAAACTTATTTTGTTATTTAGGATCTCAAATTACTAAGGGAAAAAATATTATTATACTGTAAGTTATATTACATAATTTTAATGTCATCGGTGTAATTTAATACCTTAAAGTAAACTATTTTTCAGATATCGTATACGATCAGTTTTGATAGTGCTCTATTGCAGTCAGATTTGCAATTAAATTATATTGTTTTCGTTGAATTTGTTATTCATTATGTTCTTTAAATATATAAAATTTTTCGACGCGGAAATGCAAGTAACTTGACAACAAAAGAAATTCATTCTCTCCTCTATTGCATAAAGATGCATTGTTCTGAACACGAAATGTCTGTCTATGTCTGAGTGAATTAAACTATAATATTTTACTAAAATCAACTTAGTATAGGGCCTACTTAGACAAGTATACAGGGTGATTCACAAAGTTCTTCCCCGGTTTATGGAGGTAATTCCTAAGGTTATTTCGGTCAAAAAATGTAAAGAAAAAATGTGATCACATTCATAATTACGGAGTTAAGATAAATCAAAACGGCAGAAAAAGCTTTTATTTCAGGATCTTACTAACAAAAATGCAAAAAAAGTTAAAAAACAATTCATATTTTTATGCATCAGTAGCCTTAATTCAGAATGGGTTTATATCACATTTTCGTGAATCACCCTGTAATTACATGCTCTAATAATCATGTTTTTAATGGCTGAGGATTTTGAGTAAAATATTTAGAACGACATATAACATCATTAAATTGGAGAAACGGTAAAAAGAAAGAAATTAAATTGTTGTTAGCAAAGAAAATAGTTCCCAAGATTTAGATTAATTTAAATTATGGTATATTTAACGACGCTCGCAACTGCAGAAGTTATATCATCGTCGCCGGTGTGCCAGAATTTTGTCTCGCAGGAACTCTTTTACATACCAATGAACCTACTGACATGAGCCTGTCGCGTTTAAGCACTCTTAAATGCCATCGACCTGGCTCGGGAACGAACCCGCAACCTCGCGCATAGAAGGCTAGCGCTATACCAACTGCGCCAACCAGGCCAACTAATAATAATAATAATAATAATAATAATAATAATAATCTTCATTATCATCATCATTATCACCACGAATTATACTATAGTAACGCTGTTTTGTCTTCATTCACTACTGGCTGTTCATTTCAAAGTATGTCATGACGTCACTGTTGTTGGGTCACTGATTTGAAGCGAGTTTCAGCTTATATGTTAGAGAAGTTGCCTATTATTTAAGGCGTTATTCAATCTGAACTTGAGAACGTGTACGGTATAACTTGAACGTCGTAGCAACAGATGGCGGTCTGTACGGTCTGTGTGCTACCATAACCTCTTTCGAACTGTGTTTTGCGCCGGTAAGTCATACGCAGGGTATTTGTTATCATCGGTTGCGTATGGTAACATTCCACAACACAAATCAAACGCTCCGTGTCCATGTTGACCGTCAAAGTTAATGTCAACAAATACGTAAGTAATCGTCTTAACCCTCTCCCCATATCCCGACAGTACGTATTTCCAAACAGTTCACATTCCTGCCACTACCGGCGTTACCGTACGTGTCGGTACGTACTCTTCAGAATGAACGCCGTACTTGCTAGGCAACTTCTCTGCCTCATAGGTTATAACCTCTGCGGAAGTGTAGGAAGATTGAATTCTCTAGGCTCATCGGCTAGCCACATGACGACATACAGCGAGCCGTGACACATTTTGAACTGAACACCCAGTAGTGTTTTAAAAGATATTTCTTACGTCTGTAACTTTTCGGTATTAATTTATCATTTATGCATTTCGTTTGTTTTAGAAGAGAAAACCGTAAGTTGGGTTACATCTAAAAGAAAATTATTCAAAATACGAAAATCTGAATTATAATCATCAGCATCATCATTATCATAATCATCAGGAATTAATCTATAGTGTAGTCTATCTGTTATGGCTTCATCTACTAGTATTTTAAAAGAAATTCTTTACGTCTGTAACTGTTTGGTATTTAAATGATCATTTATGCATTTCTTTTGTTTTATATAATATAAAGTACGCTGTATCCAATTATCTCTCTACTCTTGATTCTTAGAATGACTGGTTCCACATTCGTACTTTCTAATTAACCTCAGCTGTCTTCGGGCTAGAATTGTATAACCAGCAGTTTTTTAATATTGAATTTCATACGTGTTCATTTTTTACGTTTGTCTGGTAGACAGACATCTCTGCCATACATGTAACCGAAAAGGATTAGTGTATTGTATATGTAGGCTACATGTCTATTCTATCTAGTTGATGTATAACCGGCAGGTTTTAAGTTACAGTCGCATTTGTCGCGTTTTGCTTCTCGACTTCTAAAAATGCAACAAACTTTGAATGGAATTGTGCAAAAATGCGTCAACCACATTGGACTTCAGAAACGAAGATGGCAATGGAGAAAATGAAAGCAGAGATGTGTTAATCTGAAATGAAATGATAATGCCATCGGCAATGTTCAAAATAGTAATATACGTTACAAGAGCGGTATATTGACGTTTTCATGGTCGAGGAAAAGATTGAAAAGCGAAACGTAGTTATTTTGTGCGAAGATCGTTTATTACATACCTGAAAGACGAATTTCTAATTACTTGCAATGAAGTCTCCATGTTGGTTTCTGTTTAATGACGCCAACTTCGGAAAACCAAAATATCTTTCTTCAACATTGTTTTCTGTGTTTACTATACTCCAGCAGGCCGTGATATACGTCTGTCTTTTTTTCCCCCAGTCTATAAATGCGAACTTAAAACAAACGGTAAGGTTATGTAATGATTTATTTTTCATTTTAATATTTTAACAATATTATTTATATAACATATTGCAGTAATAACATCGGCATCTGGAATCTTGTTGATTTTTTCACGGCTTCCTTAATGTTACTTGCATTACAAATGCAGTAACTTTTGTGTGTTGTAGAGTTCACTTAATTTTTGCAAATATTTAAAAACAATAATTAACAGTGCAATTTAGGTGAAAATGCAGTGGTAAGTTTTCAATTTATAATTATTACTATGTTAAACGTCTCTAAAAATAATATGTTAAAAGCCTAAAGCAGTAAAATGGATGTCGCGCTTAAGCGGTAAGAAGAGGGAAATTGTTATGTGTGTTACTTTGGGAATACTGAATGTGGTATTTCACACTTACCTCGTATTGGTTCTGTGCGGAAAACAAGCAAATACGCACGATCTCGCACAAAAGTATTAACAATAGATGTTCAGGAATTGATTTCAAAGAGTTGGTGCAATTTATGTAAGTTAAGTGAACAATTTCTTCTAATTGATTTATATAATTCCATCGCATACTGTCATAGGTGAGCGAGAATTCAGTTACATCAGTCTTGTAAATACTGGAATTAGAAACCGTCTTTCAGTAAAAGAGTTAGCACTCTGCTGACAATAAATCTTGAAGGGCCTACTAGTAAAGAATTTCAATGTTTAGAGTGCCCATAAAATAATGTATTTTAATGTGATGTAAATTCAGCAGTAATTTATTCTAAACGTACCTACGTCTAATGATTTACTTACATAAGTATATCTAGAGTGTGATAAGATGGATTGAAAGTAATAAAACTCCAAGAAACAAATTACACGACTTTTTGTTTCTGCATACTTTATTAATTTTATCTTTCTGTGCAATTACTTATAATATTGCACAAGCATTTCGCAATTTGTACAAATATAATTTTTCAATTTTGCGTTTTTGCAACAATTATTTATTTCTAGCTTAAACCATAAGTGATAACTCATCGTGTTGTTCAGTAATTGTAGACTGGACATAAAAGAGGCTTCGTACTCATGTTTTTATAAAATAGGAAATGTCTGTTATTATTCGGTTGAGAAGCTTTTCTCATCCAGTCTGCTCTAAAAAAACCTGAAAGTTAGAATTTATACTGGTTGTTCTGTGTGGTTGTGAAACCTTTGAATCGCTTTGAGAGAGGAACAGAGGCTAAGGGTGTTTGAGAATAAGTTGCTTACGAAAATATTTGTGGTTAAAAGGGATGAAGTAACAGGAGAATGGAGAAAGCAACACAACACAGAACTGCACGCGTTGTATTCTTCACCTGACATAATTAGAAACTTTAAATCCAGATGTTTGAGGTGGGCAGGGCATGTAGCACTTATGGGCGAATCCAGAAATGCATATAGAGTGTTATTTGGAAGACCGGAGAGAAGAAGAACTTTGGGGAGACTGAGACGTAGATGAGAGGATAATATTAAAATGGATTTGAGGGAGGTGAGATATGATGGCAGAGACTGAATTAATCTTGCTTAGTATAGGGACCGATGGAGGGCTTATGTGAGGGCGGCAATGAACCTCTGGGTTCCTTAAAAGCCATAAGTAGTAGTAATAATAATAATAATAATAATAATAATAATAATAATAATAATAATAATATATTATAATAATCATAACCTACAGTACATCGTCACAAAAATTATAATAAAAATAAACTCTGAAAAATTGAATAATATGTATATTACTGACTTTTTCATGCAACAGCCGACACTTCACGATATTTAATTAATGCGCCCAAATGAAATTTAATGTCGTTACTCTTTCATTTTGGTGGTTAAGCTAATATTTTGAGATATAATTACTAATATAGGATAATTTTCATTATGTCAATTTAATTACGAAAAAATTCATCATTTTCCAAAACTACACAATGGGAATAAAAAGCACAGTGAAATATTTAGACTGAAATAATTAACATAAACATGGAAAAGTAAAATAATTTTCGAACGAACTCACTAATTAAACACAAGCACAAGAGAAAAAAAAATATTGCATAAAAAGGGCTAAATACTTGTAGTTGCTTGGTATTATTAAGGAGGGATATACAGGTTTGAGGGTCAAAAAAAGTAATTTTTCAGGTTATCTTTTATATGCAGATTAGACATTTATCTTTATGGCAGTGAAGGAATTTTTACTATAAATACAATATTTTGGTAGATATGACCATAAAAGTGCGAGCCTGCACTTATTTAGCTCTCCGTGCTCACAAGGTAAATTTAACGCTCATTTCGCGGAACTTGTAACCATTTTTTGTGATAAGTCGGTGAGGTTTTAGGTCAACCGTGGCGAGAACGTGACTCGCGAGACATTGTGGCTCGCAGTGACAGCTGTGCATTTCGCTTGCTACTATCCTCCGCCAACCCCCACCCTCTCACTCACTGGAGTCAAACTCCGTTCCATTTGTATTTGTCTCTGACCTGCGAGTGGTATATGTGTCTCTCGAAACAATGTACGAAAGTTCCAAGTAGGATGTGAGGACGCATTTTTTGCTGTCAATAAGATGAGAATATTAAATGTATGATTTGTTCACAAGTATTAAGAGGAAAACGGTTGTATAACATAAAACGGCATTATACTACATGTTACTGATGAAACATTAAAAGGTTAAATGTTATTGTTGTTATCATTATCATTATCATCATCATCGTCATCATCATCTCTGTACGTCGACACTTTTTCAGCAGATGTACGAATAATGCTGTTAGCTCTTCAATTTGAACTCACTGATTTACTATGTGATGTCAAATGAAAGCTAGATATAAGGACTTGACAAATGTTGAACTTTCAAATCTTTGCCAAGAAATAAATATCCTTTAGGTTGTGATATTTTTCATTTCTTTCTTCGTTACATGTACTAAACATTAGTTTGTATCCTTGTATTGTATAAAATTATATTTAAGTGCTTGACGTAAGGAAAATGAAAATCCGTTAATAAGTCAGACAGTTGCTTCACTTCCATTTCGGGTGTCCGCCTCCCTCCATAGGTGCTATGCACGTTGCAGGTTACACAGTGGCTCGACGCACGATTACATTTTCGCCACCGCTGTATTAGGATATCGCATTAAGATTTTGCATGCGACTGTCTTTCATACTTGTGAACGTGATCAACTACAATTTTTTCTGTAATATTTACAGTATATTTTTAATTTTTATACCTAAAAATATTAAAAATGTAACTTCTCATAAGAAATTAAAAAAAAATAATAATTCTATTGTAGACGTTTCAAAGATTGTAGTTCGTATTGTTCCTTTGACATTCAGGAATAAATAGAAAAAAAATGGCTCAGAAATATTCGTATTTGTGGACATTATTATAAAAACGGAACATCATTGCACAAAAAGACCACTTTTTTTGTCATGATAATTTGTTACTCATAATGGGGCTAAGAGGGATGAAATTACAGGAGAATGGAGAAAGGTACACAACACAGAACTGCACGTATTGTATTATTCACCTGACTTAATTAGGAACATTAAATCCAGACGTTTGAGATGGGCAGGGCATGTAGCACGTATGGGCGAAACCAGAAATGCATATAGAGTGTTAGTTGGGAGGCCGGAGGGAAAAAGACCTTTGGGGAGGCCGAGACGTAAATGGGAGGATAATATTAAACTGGATTTGAGGGAGGTGAGATATGATAATAGAGACTGGATTAATTTTGCTGAGGATAGGGACCGATGGCGTGCTTATGTGAGGGCGGCAATGAACCTCCGGGTTCATTAAAAGCCAGTAAGTAAGTAAGTAATAGTGAAACATTTAGTAGATGTGAAAATAGTCTATAGTTGCAGAAGCAGTGAATACTGATCATGTCAAATTGCAAGGTGAAAGAGACATTAGTTGTTGAGAAAAAAATATTGAATTTCTATACTTTTTATTCCTCAAACCTGTATATCACTCCTTAAGTACCAAGCAACTCGAATGGAATTCAGTTCTCTTATCGAAACCAGTGCAAAACCACTTAAGGAATAATCCGCAGAATATATCTAGCTACAAAAATACCACCACAATTAAATATGAAGGCAATAATATTTATAATATTAATCATAAAATACTTTACGCATTACGAAATATGTTACTGGCATAGCAATCGAACACCATTGAGTTGGAGATGTGCATAGCTGAATCCTGGATGCCATATATTGGATTCTATACGTACATCATCTCAAGCAGCCAATACAGCTGCACTTCCAAGCAGGAACCTGCAGCAGGGAGCGGCTTCCTCTGGGGGTTTTGTGGTGCGATGCCGTGGCTGCAGAGTGCTTGCATATATCACACCCGACTCTGGTGATGTACAGATGAGCGAGCATACAAGTGCAGTACTGCCTTTCTCAAGTGTGCAGTTAACCACTTCCTTCTTGATGACAACTACTTTTGCGGTCCAACATGGTATACTATATTTATATCACGTAAAAATATATGTCGATAGATAAGTAGGAAATATACAGAGTGTAAGCTGTATGTGGGTGATACAAAAGAGTTCACACAAAAATCATATTTAATAATACACTGTGTCCCTTTCAAACTTCCCACATTTTAATTAATCATTATTAAGAAATTATGCGGAATTATGAAATGAGACTGGTATTAAAAGAAGAGAAACTCAAAGAATTGGTATTCCATTTGTTTGAAATTAATTCATCTGTCACATGTTGGGCAAAGATGGTATAAAACAAAATGGTGACTCCGCAGAAACTCAAAGAACTATTATTTCATTTGTTTGAAGTAATTCATCTATCACATGTGGGGAACAACGGCATAAAACAAAATGGCGATTCCGCAGAAACTCAAAGAACTGTTATTTCATTTGTTTGAAATTAGTTCATCTGTCACATGTTGGGCAACAATGGCATAAAACAAAATGCAACGGCGCCCAAACTCTTTTCTGGTATGTAGAGACGAAATCAATAATTACAGTGCAAAGAAATTACCAGAGAGAATATGGAAGAAACGCACCTGATGGGAAAATCGTTAAGGTATGGTGTGAGAAGTTTCTGACGACTGGAAGTGTGAACAAACAATCCGGAGATTCTCGTCGATGTGTCTGAGAAGAAAATATTGAAGAAATTAGAGCAGGATTTCAGAGAAGTCTTCAAAAATCAATTCGCCATGCATTCCGGCAGTTCAGTGTGCCGAGATCAAATATGCATCGACTGCTTCATAAGCTACTTCTTTTGTACCGCTCCAAGGTGCAAATTATTCAAAAATTAAAACCATATGGCAGGCCATGACGACAGACATTTGCTATTGAAATGCTGGATCGTATTGACAGGGGCCCTCAATTTCTTGGGAACGTCTTGTTTTCAGACGAGACAACGTTTCATGTGTCAGGATCTGTCAATCGGCACAATGTAAGGATCTGGGTTAACAAAATCCACACATCTACCGGATTGTTTGTTCACAATTCCAGTCTCCAGAAATTTCTCACACCATGCCTTAATGGTTTTCCCTTCAGGTGAGTCTCCTCCATATTCTCTCCGGTAATCTCTTTGCACTGTAATTATTGATTTCGTCTCTGCATACCAGAAAACAGTTTGTGCGCGTCACTGAGGAGTCGTCATTTTGTTTTATTCCATTGTTGCCCAACATGTGACACATGATTTAACTTCAAACAAATTAAATAACAATTCTTTGAGTTTCTCGTTGCAATTATTATTTCCATTTATTGTTGACATTTAATATTTACATTTAGGCAATTGATCATTTTTTCTTTCTTTCTAATTTTTTTGTTGTTGGCTTATTGTCCACAAGGTGGTTCTGTTCTATCGTATTTACTAGAGTTCCTAGATAATAATTTTGAATATAAGAGTTGTGACACTTGATCTAAACATCACCTACCTTGTTATATAATCCAGTAAGCACATAAAATGGCTTGGCTTCTAGTAAATGCAAGTTAACAGGTTTTTTCTTATTCCTCAGTAATAAACTAACTGTAATAATAGAATTATGTGTCAAATTTCTTTATACCTGTATAGGCCTATATAGGCTTATGGTTTTATTTGTTGGAGATTTGTTATTTACATTTTCAGTGCTATCAAATCATTACATATCATAATTTCTGATTGGATTAATGTCTCAACTGTAATTATAAAGGGATTCTGAATTCCATATATTACAGATAATACGGGATTTATTATTTTATCGACCAAATTTAGTTTTGAGGGCATATTTGTACCTAGATTTATTAATTGTATGTTAATGGCATTCATGATTGGTTGCAGCCAATCAGAAGGAGTATGGTCATTGTTTCAACTCACATTCAGTTATTAACGAGGAACTCTATTAAATACTACAGTATCCCTAGATAATAAAATTGAATATAAATGTAGAGCCAAAGAATCCAAACATCATTTACCTTGTTGCATAATGTGATAAGCATTTTAAATGGCTTTGCTTCTAGTAAATGCAAAATTGACAGGTTTTCCTTACTCTTCAGTAATAAATTAGCTGTAATAATAATTTTTATGTATTATAATAAATTACGTTATAAAATAATATATATTAGAAAATTATGTATCATATTTGTTTAATATCTGTAAACAATATTCATGCTTACGGTTTAAAACAAATGTCGCAACATAAGTAAAACCATAAGCCTATATAATGTATAGGTCTACACATATTAAACAAAATTCATACATAATTTTATTATTACAGCTAGTCATCACTGAGTAATAAGGTAAACCTTTTAACTTGTATTTACCATAAGCAAGACCATTGTAAGTGCTTACTAGATTATGTAACAAAATAGGTTCAACCAGAGGTCCCGGGATCGATACCCGGCCTCGGAAAAATTTTTCCCTTGAAATCATTCAAATCTGCTTTACAGGGAGCTTTACCTGAAAGACTAGATTTGCATAATATATACGTCACTGTGTACGTTAACAGAAAGCCACAATTCCAAGTCACACAGAGTTTGTGTGCACTCGATGTGGGTCTCTAGCGCTTCGTCAGCCCACGCGAGTTGTGTGGATCGATACCCGGCCCCGGAACAATTTTTTCCCTTGAAATTATTCAAATCTGCTTTACAGGGAGCTTTACCTGAAAGACTAGATTTGCATAATATAGGGTAAAGTAGGTAGTTATTGACCAATATACGGTGATTGACCGGTTCCTTTTTTCAAGTATATTGTGAATAAACCACGATCGTGATTTCACTTTTTGCTGCATATACCTCAAGTAACAACCCTTATTTGTGGTTAGTTGTCGCTGTTTATCCCACTGAGTTAGTGTCTGTTGTCTGAGAGGACTGAAATCGATTGGAAATGCAACTGAACTTAAACAAGTGTAAGTAACTAGAGAAATTGCTAAGAATAATGCACGCAATAATTTATTTATTCTGCAAAGGATACATAAATTCTGGTGCTCGTTTTTACACTCACAGTGTGAGAAAAGGTATAAGGTTTCCGTCCACAGAATATTATTTTGTAAAAGTTTTTATATGACATAAAAATGCCCCGTGGTCAATCACTATAAAGTGTATGTCCGCAAACTACAGTGATTGGTCGTTCATAAATTATTTGTTAGAATAATTACCAATGTGCTTCAATTCTATATATGTTATCGGTTAAATGATGGGGATTTTTACAGGACTGATACTATATTATAATGCCTAAGCCAGGTAAAGTGCATTATACAGGGGAAGCTTTACGAAACGCTACAGAACCTGTCCGCAGTGGATTTGATTTAAATGAAGCTGCCAAGAAGTTTGGTGTCCTAAAAGCAACCTTAGCGTCCAGAAACAAATATCCCGTTGAAGGAAAAGTGTTCTTTGGTCCTCGTCCAGTGCTGGGTGAAGCCATTTGTAATAACATCAGAGAAATGACACACACTTGCTTCTGATAAGGCACAAAAGAGAAAAATGGAAGAAGAGGCAAGAGAAGAAAGGAAGCGAATAAGAAATGAAAGAAAAGGCAGCGAGAAGAGTTCTTTTCTTATTTTTTTTAACTTGGTTATTTAACGACACTGTATCAACTACGAGGTTATTTAGCGTCGATGGGATTGATGATAGCGAGATGGTATTTGGCGAGATGAGGCCGAGGATTCGTCATAGATTACCTGAAATTTGCCTTACGGTTGGGAAAAACCTCGGAAAAACCCAACCAGGTAATCAGCCTAAGCGGGAATTGAACCCACGCCCGAACGAAACTTCGGATCGGCAGGCAAACACCTTTGCCGACAGAGCTACGCCGGTGGCGAATCGTCCTTAATGAAAAAGATCAGAAGAAGAGAAACGAAACAGACAAGAAAAAAGTGAAAATTGTGAAAATGTGTTGTTCAATCACTAATAAATGAGTATTCAATAACTGTGCAGTAGACGGTCAATCACTAATAAGCGTGTGGTCAATAACTGTGCAGTAGACGGTCAATCACTAATAAGCGTGTGGTCAATAACTGTGCAGTAGACGGTCAATAACTGTAAAAATGGACTTGTTGTGTTTATTTAATTTATCTTTGCATTAAAATTTTATTTTTTCTTTTGTTTATTGATTTTGATTTGTTTCTGAATCTTCACTTGACCCAATGCCTTTAAAATTCTCTCAATAAGTTACCACTGTTTTCCGCTATTTCATTGTTTTATTATTCATTAGCTTAAGTGGTCAATCACTATACAGTTTACCCTATACGTCACTGTGTACGTTAACAGAAAACCACAATTCCAAGTCACACAGAGATTGTGTGCACTCGATGTGGGTCTCTGGCGCTTCGTCAGCCCACGCGAGTTGTGTGGATATAAAGGGAAAAGTTGAGACGGTTTCGGGTGGAGTTCCCGGGTAGCTCAGTTGGCAGAGCTCTGGTACGTTCAACCAGAGGTCCCGGAATCGATACCCGGCCAAGGAACAATTTTTCCCTTGAAATTATTCAAATCTGCTATACAGGGAGCTTTACCTGAAAGACTAGATTTGCATAAAATAGGTTGATTTTTGGATCCTGTGTCTCTCAACACTTACAGTACATTCAATTATTATCTCTAGGAATTCTAGTAAATATGATAGGACAGAACGAGCTTGCTTTTTTACTCTCGTAGGAGATTTATTTTTCAGTTTTCGTTGTCACCAAATCATTGTATATTTTAATTTTTGATAGGATTAACGTCTCAGTTCTAATTATAAAGGGACTCTAGAGTCTAGGCATTACAGATAATGACGAATTTATTATTTCATCGATCCAGATTATTTTTGAGTCCATATATATCATTGTGTATTAATGGACGTCATGGTTGGACAGATCCAGTTAGGAGGAGTATGATCTTTGTCTCAACTCTTGTATTTAATTATTATCGAGGGATTGTACTATTTACAGTATATTTTCACATTGCAAGACATGATATGAGTCAACGACAGTCTCTTTCATGCCATTTAAGAGTTAATCACAGTACGTACACTATGTTGTTAACTCAAATGTATAAATAAAATAATTTAAAGTATAAAAATAAATGTACATAATTGTAAACAAATGTAAATAAATATAAAATATTCAGGTAGTGGTTATTAATTTTCCAGGTTTTCCAATTATTAGACGAATCCTCGAAGTAATTGCACCAAAATATCAACTCGCTGTCATCAACTGCATACACGCTAGATAATTGTACGCTTGATATAATATCGTTAAACAGATTAAAATGCCATATTTTCATATTAATTATGAAGGAATAACTTAATTTATCCTAAGTAACGCAGAAATACAATTTTAATGTAGTCTAATATTCCAAGTGACTTGTTAGTTATTGAGAAGGGATGGAAGTGTCACCGCTTTTTATCTTCTAGTTGGACGGTTTCCTCATAACGCAGTCAGTGCACGTAAAACATAACATGGCTTCGCTTGCATCTTTCAAGACGAGTTCCTGTATATATAGCCATGACGTGATAGGTTATGGACATTTCGTAGTCAATAACTTAGGAGCATTCCCTTGAAGTTGTCATTAATATTAATCCTGTAGTGTTGATCTTTATAAATATAAAGCATAGGCTACAAGCGTAGTATTCATATTGTAGGTATGAAATACACACTCGGGCTGCGTAAACAAGGGATGGGGCTTGAATTAGCCTTTGAATCTGATTTCCCGCCTCTTTCTATAGACTATAGGAGGCGTACAGATCAAATTAGTTTCAGTGCAGAGGAGGGGAGACCCTCAAGTAATATGTACCACTAGCACTCTTATGTGAAAAGCTGGGAGTTAAAAAATACAGCCCTAGGAAACCCTGCCTCATCCATTTTAATTAGGTGTGGTGAAGCACTTGTGTTAGTGTGGCTTGTATATAGATCTCTTCTAACACCCCTCGCCCCTAAAAAACAAACCAGTCCCCTTCTTCCGCCAAAGTCCTAGGAGCCTAAATCCCCACCCGATGGTTGTTAAGGATGGAAAAGCTTCAGTATGGAAATAGTGTATATTCCCGAGCGTATAACTTCTTGCCCGCTTCCCTTACTATGAATCGCTTTTAACGAGAGAAGCCACAGGAGACGAGAGCTGCGAGTGTATGAGAGAATTTCTGATGGTTTTGGAATCTAGTTGATGGTGTTTAAAGCTTTTCTGTATGTATGGTAGTGAAATGCAAAACTATGCATAATATAACCAGAGCTCGTGAATGCAACACCTAACAACCGAGCTATAGCCATCAAGGGACCCGCGCGGTCATTGTAGACCGACTTAATTATGCGTCCCACTGTCTCATTTTTTTAGCATAATGCGTTCTATATTTTTTAGTCAACGTATCTTTGTTTCATTCTGAATTATTCTAAAATCGCAGTACATTGTACCTAGCCTACCCATATTTCTTGGAATTCACTCCTTTCAGTTATTTAGAGAAAAGATACAAAACAATGAATTAATCTTGGGATTTTCAGGCTCTAAAATGGGTTTTGTGTACATAAACACAGTAGAATACGCAATTTAAGCATTAACAATAAAATTATACATAGAGGAAGCAATAAAGATATGAATATATTTCGAGGAAAAACTGAACCAAAATATTATGAACGAAAAAAAAAAAAAGAATATACAGGATGAGTCACGAAAAGTTACCGCCATAAGTATAAAGGTTGCTTATTTTCGAAGACATTCTGAGCAAAAAAATTCAAATAAACGTGGGTCCTATTCTCAATATTTTCAGAGTCACACTAATTCGAAATTGTTTGTAAAATACCTATTTATTTATTTTTATGGTTAAAATAATATTACAAATAGAGAATGAACTATTCGGAAGTATCATTTCTTTAATTGACGAGTATCTGGAGCTAAAATTGTGTTCTTAATTCCTTAGATGTTTTGTACAATTTTTTTTTTTCAATTGTTAACTAAAGTAACATAATTCTTACGCACTTATGACAACATTTGTTACAAATCACACGATATCTAACAACTTGATTCTTTTCAGTTCAATTTTGGATCTTAATGTACAGTCTTAACTAGGTCACAAGAGTGGCGTAACAATTGTTGTAGAAAGTGCGTAAGAAAAACGTAATTTTGTAGTTAATAATCGAAAAAAAAATCTATACGAAGCAACTGTGAAATTCACAACACATTTTTAGCTTCAGAATACTATCTTATTAAAGAAATGATATTTCTGAATAGTTCATTCTCTATCTCTAATCTTCTTTTACCCCAAAAACTAAAAGTATTTTACAAACAACTTCAAATCTGTGTAACTCTGAAAATATTGAGAGTAGGGACCATGTTATACCATATTTTTTGCTCAAAATGTCTTTGGGAATATGCTTCGTAATTGGCGGTAACTCTTCGTGAATCACCCTGTATATGTTTAACAGATTAAAATGAATGCTAGTTATATTATGTGCTAACTAAAATTATAATTAATACTTGCTAAACCTATTTGTTGAAAATGGCACATTATGTCAAATGTACATTATGTATATTATGTTACCCACCGACGAAGGATTACGCACTCACAGGCTTTGGACTTTTAAATTTCGCATAGAAACAAATAAAGAACATACAACTAATTTATTTTTAAAACGCGAAAGGGATATACCTACAGTAGCATAGAACGGTGAAGGAAATCTTAGATATTATCTTAATTCTGAAAATTCATTTTGTCTTGTTGCAAGTGATATTATCGTTTATAGTTTATTCTTGTGAAATATTACCTATTAAAAAGTCACGTAAAATTTAGAAATCATATAGATAAAAAAAATAATTTTCGTTCACAGGATAGCATAGGAAATAAAATTTTCCTGAATCACAAAAATGTTCTTATTTCAGTTACTATTTCTACATCTCAAGCAGATATAAGATTTCAATCTTACATAAATTCATGTAACATGAAAGTAAGAATTTATACATTTTACGTTTTTACCCTTTGCAGCATGGTGGTTGTTCAGAAGAACCACCGTTTTCTTTCTTTCTAAATTTTATGACACAGATATTCCACCAAGGTACCACCTCTTGAGTATACATAGAGGTGCCATCTTTGTCGTAATGTCCATATTTCTGACCCATACAATACCATTCTCCACGCAAAACATTTCACTAATGCCTTCCTTAGTTATTTCTCCAGAGGAAGATCCTTATTTCTCTATTGAGAGATTTCTTTGCCATTGCTTTCTTCCATTTGATTTCCTGGCAGTAACTCATGTTACCAATACTACACCAAAAGTATCTGAAGCTATCCACTTATTTCACTGCTTCATTTCGAATTTGCACGTTTACCCTTTAAGCATGGTCTTCGTCTTGTTTGCATCCTATACTGTTCACAGATGTCATTTATCTCCTGTAGCATATTCCTTAGTATCATCTCCTCTTCTGCTAGCAACGCCATATTACCAGAAAATCTTCTTCTCTTACTATCACTCCTCCTATTTTCTGAAAACAGTTCTTCATTAAACCCTCCAAGTAGATGTTGAACAGAGTGAGTGATAAAGAACATCCTTATATTTTTTTTCCCCTATTCGACTTCCCTCTGACATTTGTATGTCCTGGTAATTAATTTTGCATTTATTATACGTTTATATTAATATAGTTCTTTAAGCAAGGTTATACGTCTTGCTAAGATGTTTATGTATAACTTACACACGCATTAGATTTATAACGTTGAATACAAACTCCAGACTTCTTTTCTCACAGTTTTATGGCCGATTTACACATTTACCCTTCTTGAAGATCCTGTTTCTGCAGAAATCCGGTCTTAATGTTCCATGAACAACAGCTTTTACAGCTGCGTCATCCAGAAATAATCTTCCTCCAACATGTTTCTTTAGTTGCCCAAACAAATTAAAATTGGATTGGACTAAATCCGGACTGTAAGGAGGATGTGCCTTAATGTTCCAGTGAAAATACTGCAAACGTGAGATTAGGAATTATTGTGAAGAAATTATTTTAACACCTCTGGACATAAGACCTGGCCTCTTCCTGCCAATTGCCGTCTTCAGACATCGTAATGTTGCACAATATTTGTCAGCTGTGATTGTGAATAGCGTTGAAGTATGAACTGTGTATGCTCACACGAAAAAAAATTAATTTACCCTGGCGTGCAAGGGATCACTACCGAGAGAAACTTGTGTAATGATCTATCTTCGTAATATTTATTTTTAAAATTAATGAATGTGACCAGTAGTGCGTTTGCCTACAGATAAGAGTCTGTGTTCGGACGTTGGTTCGAATCCAGATTGAGCTTTCTAACTAGTTAGGTTTTTTCTGAGGTTTTCCCAAAAGTAAGCTGAATAATAGAGACTCCAATAGCAAATCCCATTTGATACAGACTTCGGACTGTCTACTTACAAGGTAACCACTTCTACAGTTTTTTGTAAGTAGGTTTTGGTTTGAAATGTGTGAAATATGTGGAATAAAATCTTGATCTAAAAATTGGAAAAGCTTCCAACATATGAGGAGTTCACAAACAGAGTGGACCAAGTCCATCTGGAATAGTTCTGAGATATTGAGTCTTAAAGTTCCTGGCTCACGCTTAGCAACCTTTACCTTCCATAGGAAATGCTGCCCTCTGTGGAGTAACAAATGAGTTATGGGCTTTGTTTGTTATGGCAATGAATAAATCTAAGTTTTCTTCATCCGAGATTGTATTAATCCACAAACTGATCACTGGTGGACTTAGTACTCTGGTTGTGAGCCCCTCACATGTAAAAACATATTGAACTTGTTAATAAAATATAGAAATTAACAACTATTAAAAATCTTCACTTAATGTTGGGAGAAACTTCCAGCACTCGAAATTTAAATATTCAAAACGAGTAATTGCTCCGCTTCGGCATTCTTATTATTTGTACATCTTGATTACACAACTTTTAACACTGTATCACTTCGGAATATGTATGATGAGACTTTCTTGTGTTAAATTCTAACGTACCTTGTTTACATATTTCGACCTATTTATGGGTCATCCTCAGAACTGGTCGTTGTTAGTCTTGGTGCCTCTTGTTTTGTTTCCTGTGAGGGTGTGTTCGTGTGGTACAATCCAGAGTCAAAGAGTGTGTGTGTGTTCTCAAATTGAGTTGTGTGTTGAGAATTTCGTTGGGGTGTGATTTCGTGTGTTATTATTTGTTAATCACTGTAATGCTCTTTCTCTTTTTTTCTGGTGTTGGTCTCTTCGTTGCTTCGATGCTTTACGTGATTGCTATATTAAATATATTGTACAACGTCAATGAAGTGAAAAATGTTCGGATCAGGAAGAAGAGGAATCAACTCAAACCTGACGTAAATTGTAGGTAGGAGAGAGAACGGAAATCAACATGTCGTCATTCATGATGCCTTGGGAATCAATCCTGACGTCAAATAGAGGAGATTATAGTGTCTATAATTGATAAACATTTCCTATTTAAATCAAACATATTTGCAACATAATATTAATCAACACAAATCTATACTCAAACACACTAAAAAAAGACCAAAAACATATCCTACACAGTCATTAATTTGTGCCAATAGCGGTATATGCAAGAAATGTGTATGTGGATTGTAAATGTTGATAGGCAATACCAATGCGTGTCAATTGTGGAATATTCTATTGAGAAACTGTTGAAAACAATAAAATAGCTTCATAAAACCTTTGCATACGGGGCGGAAAAATAATTAATTTGGCGTATAATTACAATATAAATAACACTTGACATGAAACAGAAATAATAGGACTGAAGTTACATTTATCGTATTTATATTGTTTACTGCTTGGATACCATAAATTCGGCCATTGGATTACAGAAATATTTATGACTGTCCGACTCTAAACCAATGTTTGAATGAATGGCCATTGTAATTTGGAAAGCGGAGCATAATCGGTGAGCCTCAGAGTTTAATATATATGAATTCCGACGAACATCGCATTACTAGCAGATGGATATTATCAAGTAAAGAGTATTGTATGCAGTAATTCGATTTTGTCAGCTTGTCAATTCGTGTTAGTAGTAATTCATTACCATATCTAGAGTGTTCGATGGACGCCGAAATAATAATAATAAAATGCCTATAACACAGAGGATTTTTAATCTAATAATTTTTGCTTTTTTACCCTCCCGTGTGACAAAAATGTTGCTGCAATTATAACAAGGGTTAGTTGGAAGCTTTAGTTTTTACTCGTTTATTCTACTTTTTCCACATTACTGTCACTTCTCTTTCGTTTCATAGTACAGTAGTTATAACGAATGAAAGACTGCTGGGATGGAACAAAGGGGAGCGGAACGGAGCGTGGGGGTGGGTTCTTAATTGACGTCAATACAAATGTCCCAATTTCTCCATAAGCGTTATGGTATTTTTTCTGTCTCTCCCCCTTTTCTCCCAAAGCACAAGCATACAAATGAAATAATAAAAACATGTGTGCCTTGCGTGTTAAAAAAAGAAGAATTCAACACAACCACATTTGCGCCCTACTTTCTAATGGCAGTCTCGGCTTAGCGGTGGCTTGTGTGTGGTGTGCATCTGCGTGCATGGATTTTTTGCCTATGTTTGTGTGAGAAACTTACTTTTAGCATTAAAATGGATTATAAAAAAAGAAATGAAGGGATTTAGAAATGTTAAACCGAGCACTGTAACGCCCGATGTAGTCAAATAACGTGCGTAATACAAAAATGAAACTTTTAACTTAGTGGAAAGGCATAACGATGCGACTGACGTTAGTTTCTGAAGCTTTGAAATTGAGTAGAGGCTGATAATTCGCTAATAGAGACCGCTAGAGCATCCAGAAATAATGAATGCAACGTTAAAGCGAACATATCCGGTTTGAGTTCCAGCCAGCTGATTTTACTCTTTTACATATTACGCAATCGTTCATAGTTCTTTAATATTTTGAGTCTCTGTATCTCATGCAGCTATTCAGATATTAAGCTCCTATTTTGAGCACAGAGATAAGTTCAGTTCTGCCTGGTGCTCAATAATTTAAAGACACATACAAAATCTGTGCAAACACAAAGCTGTAGCACACTGGATTAATCTCAGTATTGAAATAGAAGTGGGATTCTTTGAACATTTTGTGACAGACTGCAGATAATAGATTTCATTCAAGTGATTTCTGTAATCATTTTTTATTTAATACATTTTGAATGATAACTATATCCTCATTTCATAGACTGTAAATTATACCATTACTTCATATGTGTCAAATAGACTACATCAAAATGTTAGCTGAGAACCGGAGGACTATTCGTATCAGTCAACTTCGATATGATTTTATTTTATGATTGTATAGATTGCTGATGGATAGTGAATGGATGGATAGAGGTGTGGACTTAAACGTGGGTTAATGGATGAGTAGATGACTGAGTAGTCGAGTGGATGGATGAGTGGGTGATTTGTTGAGAAAGTAGAAAAATAACTGGGTGAATGGATGAGTGTGGGTGGATAAGTGAATGAAAGAATGGATTAGTGAATTGACGAGTCGAAGATTGAATGGGTGAGACGGTTTCATGGACGGACTGGTGAGTGAATGAATGGAGGGAAGGATGGATGAATGGATGGATGGATGGTTGGATGGATAGAGAGATAGACAGATGGGTGAATGTACGGATGGCTAGATAGTTTAATGGATTGATGGATTGGTGAGTGGTTGATTAAGTAGAAGTGAATAGGTGTGTGGATGGATGAATTGATGGGTGAGTGGGTCGGTGGATGAATGGACGACTGGATGGGCTGTTTGATAGGAGGCTGAATGAATAGATGGATGAATGAATTGATGGGTAAATAAATAATTAGATGAATGAATTGGCGGTTGACTAGATAGTTTATTGGATGAATGAATGGCTGGATGAATGAATGAGTAAATGAATTAATGAATGAATGGGTCGTTGGGTGATTGACTTTGTAAGTAGAATGATTAGGTGAATAGGTAGGAGTAAATGCATGAATTTGTGACAGGATGCATGAGTGTTTGACATGATGAATGAATGCATAGATGGATGAGTTGGCTGGGAAAGTAAAAGAATGACTCGGTAAATGAATGGGTGTGTGGCTTGAAGAATTTGTGGATGAGTGGGTGAGTGGATGGTTGCTTGATTGATTGATTGATTGATTGATTGATTGATTGATTTGGCAAGTAAAAGAACGACTGGGTGAATGAGTGGGAGTGGATTTATGAATGTGTAGCTTGATGACTGGATGGATGAGTGAATGAGTGAGAGGATGCATGAGTGTTTGACATGATGAATGAATGCATAGATGGATGAGTTGGCTGAGAAAGTAGAAGAATGACTGGGTAAATGGATGGGTGTGTGGCTTGCAGAATTTGTGGATGAGTGGGTGGTTGATTGATTGATTGATTGGTTGGTTGGTTGCTTTAGAAAGTAAAAGAACGACTGGGTGAATGAGTGGGAGTGGATTTATGAATGTGTAGCTTGATGACTGGATGGATGTGTGAATGAGTGAGGGGATGCATGAGTGTTTGACATGATGAATGAATTCATAGATGGATGAGTTGGCTGAGAAAGTAGAAGAATGACTGGGTAAATGGATGGGTGTGTGGCTTGAAGAATTTGTGGATGAGTGGGTGAGTGGATGGTTGATTGATTGATTGATTGATTGGTCGATTGGTTTAGCAAGTAAAAGAACGACTGGGTGAATGAGTGGGAGTGGATTTATGAATGTGTAGTTTGATGACTGGATGGATGAGTGAATGAGTGTGTGGATGAAAATGAGGGTGGATGATTGTTTGGGCGAGTAGTAGAAAGTGACTGGGTGAAAGTTGGGAGTTGATGGATAACTATGTGGTTGAATGGATTAGTGAATAGGCGAATGGAAGATTGAATAGGTAAGATCGTTGGACAGACGGATTGGTGTGTGGAAGAATAGATGGATGGACGGATTTATCACAGAATTTGAGTTTCGATATTGAAGGTTCTTAAAATGAGTATGTCCGTAATGACGTCAAGTACATTTTGCAGCTTTTCTAAACTGTCGTAGGCTATAGCAGGAAGTAGGTATGGGGCAACTGCCTCAGTAACACCCCATCGTATAGAAGAGTCTGCTGCTTTTATTATATTTCCTACGAACCTCTTTATGGGGAATATGATTTGCATATTTAGAATATATAAAGTCAGTGTATGTTATCACTGTTTACACAGGAAACCTTCGAGCACGTCATATAGATCAAATTTCTTTTCCAGATCTCCTTTTTGGTACGAAAAGTGGAATTTGTGATGAAGCAATAGTATGATAAGCGATGAAGAGGAATCGATATGTGTGCCAATCTCGATTCTGAAATGACAGACGGACGACTTGGTAGGCCGACATGTATCGAATTTAAGGAGCTGAGGTTTGAATGGATTATTTATGGCCTTGTGTAGATGATATTTATACCTCTTCTGCTACTGCTACTACCACTACTACAGAGATGAATTGATGATTATGCTTTTTAACACAAAGATCATCATCATTATCATCGTCATCATTTCGCACCACAACCATGGGTGGGTTTTGGCCTCTTTAGTTCACGAAAGTGAAATAATTTTATAAAGTGAAGAACGATAAAACATATTTATAAACAGTAATCTCACTAGAGGTTTTGATTTTCTCCAGATAAAATGGGATTTAATTGACTATTACACGATTAGAAGAATATATATATATATATATATATATATATATATATATATATATATATATATATATATATAAAGATTAGAAGTAACGAAATACTCCAATACAAAAAATATTAATTGACTTACGAAAATACAACTGTCTTCAAAATGTTTTATTGTACCATCTCAACATTACAAATATTACGCTAGATGGCAGTAGTGTGTTATGATTAGCTGTTTTCTTGTTATCAGTTGTGCCAACTATGAAATCTTCATTGAACTCTGTGGACGGTTACTAGTCAAGAAGGCTTTGCTGATTCAGTTTCATTTTTATGAAAAAGTAGCAGTCCACTTCAATTAACCGGATCCCAGTAATCAACGTTACTTGACAGATGATTTTCAATAAATCTTAGTATTAAAAAATCTCTGATACTTGACTATCCATAATATCATATAGGTGAAGCTATAACATAACCTAAATAATATAAACAAGTGTTACAAAAGTTTTTAAGGATGATGAAATAAACAAGAAAAGTTTTAATTAAGGATGATGAAATAAAAAATTAACATGAATAATTTTAAAAGTAACAATTATTGAAAGTACAATTTTAAATTTTGGATGTTTTAGTGGTTGGTGGTTCGGTTGATGTTATATTGGACGTGTGCATAAAAGAAGTGGAACTCGTTGATGTACATGGTGTATTCCTCAACTTATTCAGGATTTCCGAATGGTGCTCTTAATTTATTTGTAAATAGGGTTTCAGGGAAGATCCATAGCTATGGCCAGTGATCTTTATTAATTCTTGTTCACGAATGTCAATGCGAGTCATATTTGAAACTGCTGTGCATCGACTGGAATGGTTTGTAATTTTCTGTTTTTTGACGTTCAGACCAGTACAGTTTAAAATGTTGTCAACAAAGAAACAAATGCTAGGTTTGTGAAAAAAATAAATAAATGTTAGGGAAGCGATAAAATTAAACAAATGCTAGGGACGCGATAAAATTGTGCTATAAGCAGTCATGATTGATTGAAAGACGTCCTTTCGTACTGTTTTATTGGTCAAACGTAGTATGACGTAGTAAAAGTGTAATAGAATAATTTAAAACGTAGAAAGTTGTATTGCTTAAATAACTTCTGGATTCCAGTTTGAAGTATAAGGTACTAATACATTCATATTTCTGACTTCGAGATTAATTCACAAAATTTGAGTCCGACGACAAAACACTGGATTGATAAAACATAATAGCAGAGATGAAGAGAGAGAGATAGTTGAAAAAATTGAGATGACAAAGGGATTGTGCCTGTGCCAGAACTCTTTAGTGACACCAGACTAATTTTGATGTAAACTGGGACTCAAAAAGAAACCAAGCGAGAGATAGAGAGGAAAGGAGATGAAAGGAATTACAATGTAAAAGAGCTTCTGTTCTTTTGCAAGACTTCTATCATTTTCCCCACTTCAATATGCATGTACACTTACTATCTTCCAGCGTAGTAGAATCTTTATTAGACTTTAATTTTTATTCATCAACCTCGAAGGGTTTTTTATTCTCGTCTACTTAAAAAAACAACGGAGAAAGGGTATGCGGACAGATCAATGCTCGGCATTACCATTCCGCTCCATGCAGCGCGAGAGGAACGTTGTTATTATAATATTCAGAAGTGATGAATTAAGTTCTGACTTCTTTTCAAACTACAGGGCTGTAAATTGTAGCAATATGTCCATAGTAAAATTTAGCATTCTGTTGATTGATCAGTAGTAAATCAGCACAATAACAACATTAGAGGTTTAAGTTACTAGTTGCTTAGAAGCCTTACAATAAATCAACGACTTAAGGGGATGCGCTACTGAATTTTCTAATTTCTACATTTTAAGAGATAATGTATTGAACTTTTAACAGCATATTATGATCATGATTATGAATTAATCAAGAAAATTTCAATGATCTAAGTCAAGAAATAACTCTTTTAAAAATAAAATTTGAAAATAACACGTTTATTTTGGAAATCGTTTTTTGGAATCTAAAACAAGAGTTTTCTATGTTTTTTTAAGTGCATATTATAGCTGAAACACAGGTTGTGGTAATGGAGCATTGGAATTTAGCATATGAAGAGTAAAATAAAAAAAAAAACATGACATTTCTTCAAAAACGGTCATTTTTCAGTAGCGCATCCCCTTAAAATTCGTACTTCGACAAGTTGCTTTAATACAGATTTCCAAGTCACCAAAGACACTATCAATCAGTCAGGAAAAATATAATCAAACAGAAAATACAGTAAATATAGTCCGTCCGTCGTCCATACGTCATGTATGTATGTATGTATGTATGTATGTATGTATGTATGTATGTATGTATGTATGTATGTATGTATGTAAGTAAGTATGTATGTATAGTATGTATTGTATGTACGTATGCATGCGACACCCTTCCTTTCTAGGCCAGCTCCCTCCGTGCGTCTCCAGCTCACGATCGGGGAATGCCATCGAATGATGACGAAATGGAGAAATGGTAACGGAATTATGTAAATATCTAATATGGGAAAAAAATGGGAGGACCCCGAAAAAACCTCAACTGCGACCCTGTCCGCCACAAATGTCACTATGGATTTTTCAATGACAAATCCCAGACCTGACCGGGACTCGAACCCGGGTCGCCAGAGTGGCAGATCAAAGGTCTGACTACTTGTATGTATGTATGTACAGACCGATTATTTAGTCCTGACAGTTCAGCGACGCGAAAGAGGGGAAGTAATAGGAGTAGTGGGCAGAGCTCCGGAGTAGAGATAAGGGCGAGCGGTCGGTAAAGGAATGCAGTACAGCTTAATTTTATTGTAGTAGAAACATACCGCTCTACCGCACGCATGACATCCGCTCGCTCCGAAGGCAAGCGAGTGACTAACCCAAACACTCCTTGGCGTAACTAAATGGACTCGCCTGACCCAGGCACACATCTCTGGCGACTGTCAGGACTAAATAATCGTACTGGTATGTATGTATGTATGTATGTATGTATGTATGTATGTATGTATGTATGTATGTATGTATGTATGTACTATCGGTGACTCAGGAGAAGACGAGAGCGGACTGAGGAGGAAGGGATGTGAACAGATAACGTAAGACAACACGTGAAATATTTGTACTGCAGTAAGCGGAAACATTAGGTCTCCTTCTGTTCAACTTAGTTTTAATTCCCATACGCATTGTTACTCATGTTTCCTGCACGAGTAATAACCTGGCTACTGGGATGCTTATCTGAGCGATGTTTATAATAATCAACAGCGATAGTCAATAAAGTCACATTCTTTCCGCTCGTCTTCTCCTGAGTAACGGACAGTATGTATGTATGTATGTATGTATGTATGTATGTATGTATGTATGTATGTATGTATGTATGTATGTATGTATGTATGTATGTATGTATGTATTGCCCATATCTGTAGGAATTTTATTAATTTACGTAACTCTTCTCTTTTGTATACGCTGTCTATATCATTTAACTCATTATTTTACTATCAATATATTCGTTGAATATTATTTGCAGTATGTTATTTCCTTTCCCGCTCATTTTATTTCTAATTTTAGTTTGTATGCTTACAGTACCTCAATATATTTTCTCTTTCTTTCTCTTCATATTTCAGTGGATTTTTTCCTCTCTTAATTCTATCCTTTTCAGTTGTTCAATTTTCTCTTTGTTTGACATTTTCCCCCTTTTAAGTTCTTCCTTTTTTCAATCATTCTTTCTCACTGCTTGTTTTGATATGTGCTGCAGTAACAATATGTTTTCATTCCAAAATATAAATGCGCCTGTCACATGTTTTTGTGGAATGAAATCGTGTGTTCTTCCTGTGCGTCGTAGCGCGTGCGTTGACGGATACTTCCCTCGAACAGCGCAATTAGCCTGATTTGGGCGCGGTGCTACACACGACGCGCTTTTCCCTCCCAGCGTCTGGTCGCCGCCGACGTCGTCCGTCTGGGTGTAGCTGCCTCGTCTTGTGGAAGAATAAGCGAGGAAGATTGCCCTGGAATTTAATTTCGTGCAATGCAAGCTGAAGATTGTACAAAGAATGACGAATAAAAAAAAGGCAAAGAGAAGAAAGAAGAAAAGAAGATTTCTAGGGACATGGTAGTTCGGGAATTGAGAGTGAAGTTAATTAAAGAGAGAGAAGACGTGAAGAGAAAGAACAGGAGAAGCGCAGTGCTGCATCACTTACAGCAGTGAAGAGCAAAAACATAAAGCAGAGCGATGACATCGCAGTTTATATTAGAGGTGGATGATGACGTTGTAGTTTGTATTAGGGGGAGTGACTCTGTGGTTTATATTAGTGTAACGACTGTTTCGGCGAGTTGCGATAATGCTGCGGGGAACACAAAAAGCCATCCTGCGGCCACACCGCGATCATCGCCGAACACGTGTTCCGACGACGAAGTAACCTAGTATCAGCACCCACTTAATCAACTCTGAGCTCCAGCTGAGGCCATTTATATCGTGTATGAGTAATCCCACATGAGAGCTCCGGTAAACTACTGCCTTGAGGGCTTTCCACCTCCTAAATTCATGGTCTGTGTAGTGGAGTCTTGCCATGTACAACTTCTGCTGCAGAGATATTACACGATTATAACACTCCATTTTCCATTTCGTCAAACACTTGTTCAGAATATAAGAGCTATTCAATCTATGTTTATTTTAATAAGTTAACTAAAGCGATTAAATTATTAAATTAAAAAAATCAGTAACAAATATAAATGACATTCTGGAGAAAATTAAACGCAGAATAAATCTGGAAAATATCTGTTATTATTCTGTTGAGAAGCTTTTGACACCTAGTATGTTGTCAAAAAGTCATAAAGTTAGTTTTTATAAAACAGTTATATTACCGGTTGTTCTGTATGGTTGTGAAACTTGGACTCTCACTTTGAGAGAGGAACAGAGATTAAGGGTGTTTGAGAATAATATTCTTAGGAAAATATTTGGGGCTAAGAGGGATGAAGTTACAGAAGAATGAAGAATTCATTCATTCATTCATTCATTCATTCATTCATTCATTCATTCATTCATTTATTTTATTCCATAGATCTTACATGAGCAATGAAGCTTTAAGATGTGGAACATGTCAACATTTTACAATATTACAATTACAATTTTTACAAATTTTTATAGTTTTACAATTTAGTAATGTTCTACAATTTTTACAATTTTGTACAATTTTTTTTTACATTTTGGCGAGATGTAGTGAGATGAGATGATGTCCGAGGATTCGCCAAAATATTACCCGGCATTTGCCTTTTCGGTGGGGGAAACCTCGGAAAAACCCAACCAGGTAATCAAATCAAAGGGGGTAATCAAATCAAAGGGGTTGATGCCAAGGACTCGCCATAGGCCATCCGGCTTCAGTCCCACGGCTGTGGAAAACCTCCGAAGAAACCAAAGTCCAAAGGGGGATCCAACCCAAGCCCGAACGCAGCTCCGGATCAGCAGCCCAGCGAGTCTGCCGACTGAGCTACATCGATGGCTCTACTAAAAGTAACACAACGCAGAACTGCACGCGTTGTATTCTTCACCTGACATGATTACGAACATTACATCCAGACATTTGAGATGGCCAGGGCATGTAGCACGTATGGGAGACTCAAGAAATGCATATAGAGTGTTAGTTAGGAGGCCTGAGGGGAAAAAGACTTTGGGGAGGCCGAGACGTAGATGGGAGGATGAAGTTACAGAAGAATGAAGAAAGTAACACAACGCAGAACTGCACGCGTTGTATTCTTCACCTGACATGATTACGAACATTAAATCCAGACATTTGAGATGGCCAGGGCATGTAGCACGTATGGGCGACTCAAGAAATGCATATAGAGTGTTAGTTAGGAAGCCTGAGGGAAAAATACTTCGGGGAGGCCGAGACGTAGATGGGAGGATAATATTGAAATGGATTTGAGGGAGGTGGGATATGATGTTAGAGTATGGATTAATGTTGCACAGGATAGGGACCGATGGCGGGCTTATGTGGGGGCGACAATGAACCTCCGGGTTCCTTAAAAGCCATTTGTGATTAAGTAAGGGGGGGAAGTATTTCTTTTACAGTAAAATTGTATTATATTTCAACATTTCATGGTTAATCTACATCCGTATAACCTGATATACCTGTGTCCGAAATGTAACGATTGTGAAGTTATTGATGAGCGAACTTTTAAATGGAGAGAGGCATTATAGGGCTAGTAATTCAATATCACCTTCTGTTTATATGACAAACTGGACAGGTGCTAAATGAATATTGCTCAAGATTTGCTTTGTTTAATGTCTATTTCTTTTGTCTGTGCAATAAAAATGAATTTATAAGTGAAGTAAACACAAGCAGTTCAATTGAACATAACAGTATCCTCTTGTTCGACCTATATATTCGCCATTAGCAGCTGATATTCTACAAACGCGTTCTTAATTATACAAGAATTAATTTAACACTACTCACTTGTCTAAAGCGCGACCCAGAAGTGAGAGTGTTCTCTTGTGAGAGGGAAGATATACCCTATCTAACGACCCTGCTTCTGGACAACACATGTATTAATGTATATTGTGAAAATTTTGAGCAAGTATTGGTGTGAATAAATATTATCGATATTTTTTTTTCACGATCCAGTATTTTATCTTGTATTGTTCAACATCTTTCAAATGTTTCGACAATGTATAAATTTAGCTACAAATATTAACTGCAGTACATCCCTTTAGTAAATATATACATATTAAAATACATACATCCATCCGTACATACATATACATATATATATATATATATATATATATATATATATACAGACCGATAATTTAATCCTGACAGCTCAGCGACGCGAAAGAGAGGAAGTAATAGGAGTAATGGCGAGAACTCCGGAGTAGAGATAAGTGCGAGCGCTCAATAAAGGAATGCAGTACAGCTTAACTGTACTAGAAACATACCGCTCTACAGCACGCATGACATCCGATCGCTCCGAAGGCAAGCGAGTGCCTAACCCAAACACCCCTTGGCGTAACTAAATGGACTCGCCTGACCCAGGCGCACATCTCCGACGACTGTCAGGACTAAATAGATTAATCGTACTATACATTCTCACATACATACTTACGCACCTACATACAGACAGACAGACAGACACACACATACACACTTAAACTAATCGTCTAAATCACGCCTGTCAAGGACACGGACATGGTTACGAACAGTTTTCTATGAGAGTGCACTTTGCTAGCGGTCTGGTTTTAGAGTAAGAGATGTCCTGAATCAGGGGTGTACGTTGTGCAGGAAATAAGTTACTTCAGGAATGTAATGTTAATACAAGACTATACACAGCCTTACTGGGATCATTTATTTAAGAAATTTATATTTTGACAGTAATGTTAAATAATATTTCCTTGGAGGTATACTTGACAATAATTCTTAATAAATATTATTTCACATTACTATAACACAAACAATAAAAATATTACCATATTTTGAATGGCACTACCCATCCATGAATAAATGCGAAGTAGGCTATAAGCTAGCAGTTTTTAAGAATTATGAATTATTGACGAATTTTTTCCAAGTAAAATCAAAATAATTCAAATCTCTTTTGTGCACACATATGCACACTTCCGGGTTTGTCATTATTCGTGAAAGTTTCAATCTTCTAAATTTTTGTGACGTTCTCCAAACATAATTCTTCCAATGTCAGTTTTACTGGAAACTATCCTCATAATAGACTCTATGTGAGACTCTATCAAATGTGGTCTTCGCCTATTTGTTGAGATTTATTTGTGAAAAACTCTACACACCTATAAGTGCTCCCAAATATTCACATTACCTCTGCTGAAAACTTACGAACGAAATGGAATTTAAAGAAATAAATAATAACTACAGTAAAGGTTTTAAAATTTTTCATACACAACGATATAACATCTAGTTAGATTTAGGAAAATTTTCCACTGATAGTTCGAAATCATATAATCAATTATTTTCATCCTATCGTATTCCGCGACGTTCTTGTATTCATAAAACTGTATACACCGTAATGACGCTGTACATTGAAGTTTTTACAAGTAATGAATTTTTACAGGTTATACATTGCGGCTCTCCATTGTGACTGCGGCTTGAAAGCTTGAAAAACCTATCTTCATGCTAAGATTGAATAACGACTACTGTTGATCCGAGAAATAGTAGTGCGATTTGAGTGTCAATTAAATATTTTTCATAATTACATTGATATTCCTAATTTAATTTAATCTTATAATGAACAAAAATGGATCATCTTGCCGTCAATAAACGTATAAATGTTAAAAGAAGTTAGTTAATTCTTCACATGACCCCAACAAAATAAATTATACATTCTATCGTGTTGCTTTTAGTAAACACTGTAAAGCAAGCAATCCTATATTTCGTATTGCCTATGTACTTATTCCCTTCTGCCACTACTCTTGCAGCGAAATAAGAGAAGAGTGCATACGCCCAGGAGAACGAGTGCTTACACCGCGGGCGAAGAACACATAGCGAACAGATTCCGACATGACTGGTCTAAATAGTATTATCACAGTCTACTATATACAGTCACGAAGCTTGAGTTTTGAGGGTGCTAGAAACAATAGACTGTGACGGTTCTATTTTGCATTGCCTGTAATGAGGCGATATTAGCGATCCTAGTGGTGAGCAACTATCTAATGTTAGCATATTTACTACGTATTGAGCTTCGCGACTGTATATACTAGACTGTGGTATTATGCTACTGTCCAAACTCTTTGCAAAATGTGCGTTATATTTTCAGCTTTCATTTTTTTCTGTAACTGATTTAGAACTGTCGAGTATCGGGCATGGAGTACACACACTTTCGGTGTGCCCCGAGACATAAACCAAACTAAAAGCGATACTGGGTATTACTAGTGGCTTTCGTATCTATAAATAATCAATGAACCGGGTCCAGTGCATTTGCTCTGTAACTTGGCGTCGAGCCGCTCTGTTCTAGGGAATTTACTTAACATCCCGAGCCTTAAATATTTGACTCTGCCGTCACTAAAACCAATACAACTTTCTGGAGCAGTGCACAGACCTCTGTCCAGGTCGGTGGATATAAATCTAATTGGAATTGTGTTTTATTCTCTCTGATGAAGTATTAAGTATGATTTACGTCGCACGGGGACATACAACTGCATGGGGTTGTGTATCATTTTATAATTCGTGAATATCCTGGGACGTTGATACAGCGTCGTAAAATAACCTACAAAAAAAAAGAAAGGATAGGCCGCTTTAATCAGCTGTTTCGGTCGAAATTAATTTAAACTTTGCATGTTCTGGGTGGCCATTTCAGAGTTTTAATAAAAAATACTACTCGTCTAAGGGTTGTATTATTGCATGATTTGTGTGTATGTCTTCTTAAATATGAGCATAACAAAACATTGCTTCAGACCACAAGAGTTTTCGAGGAAATGTATTTTTTCTGACTATTACACTCTTACTACGTCATACTACTTTTGACCAATAAAACGGTACGAAAGGACGCATTTCAACCAATCATGGCTGCTTATCGCACAAATTTATCGCGTCGCTAGTATTTGTTTCTTTGTTTGCCAACATTTGAAACTGCGCTGGTCTGGACGTCAATATATATATAATATAATTACAAACCACTCCAGTCGATGCACAGCAGTTTTAAATATGACTCGCATTGGCATTCAAGAACAAAAATTAATAAAAATCACTTATCATACCTATGCATCTTCTGAAATCCGATTTACAAATAAATGAAGAGCACCATTCGGAAATCCTGAATAAGTTTAATACACCATATAGGCCTAAATCAACGAGTTCCACTTCTATTACGCACACCTCAAATGTAACATCAATTGAACCACCAACCATATTCAAATTTGAAAACTGTACATTCAATAATTATTCCTTTTAAAATTATTCATTCGGTAATTCTGAATAAGTTTAATACACCATGTAGGCCTAAATCAACGAGTTCCACTTCTATTACGCACGCGTCCAATATAACATCAATTGAACCACCAACCACATTCAAATTTGAAAATTGTACATTCAATAATTTTTCCTTTTAAAATTATTCATGTTTATTTTTTATGTCATCGTCGTTAATTAAAACTTTTCTAACACTTTTGTATATTATTTAAGTTATGTTATAGCTTCTGCTATATGATATTATGGATAGTCACGTATCAGAGATTGTTTAATATTAAGATTTATTGAAAATCATCTGGCAAGTGACGTTGATTACTGGGATTCGATTAATTGAAGTGGAATGTTGCATTTTAATAAAAATGAAACTGAATCAACAGAGCCTTCTTGACTAGTAACATTGCCATCGTGTATAATAAATCGAGAACTTCTCGACTAGAAGGCATTGCTCACTACTGCCATCTAGCATGCATCTAGCGTAATATTTGTAGTGTTGAGATGGTACAATAATACATTTGAAGACAGTTGTATTTTCGTAAGTCAATTAATATCTTTTGTATTGGAGTACTTTGTTACTTCTAATCTTTATATACTTTCTTCTAATCGTGTAATAGTCAATTAAATCCCACTCGAGTTTTGTTTTTCTCTAGATAAATCAAAAGTCTAGTGAGATTACTGTTGATAAACATAAACATTTTTGCCTCTTTTTATACAGTATGCGGCAAAACAAACAACACAGAAATTATCGCTCGTCTGCTGTCCATGTTTTTCCAGCAACCAGGCATTTATTTATTTTGTGCGAGATCGTGCGTATTTGCTTGTTTTCCGCACAGAACCAATACGCGTATTTAGTGTGAAATACCACATTCAGTATTCCCAACGTAACACATATAACAATTTCCCTCTTCTTACCGCTTAAGCGCGACATTCATTTTACTGCTTTAGGCTTTTAACATATTATTTTTAGAGACGTTTAACATAGTAATAATTATAAATTGGAAACTTACCACTGCAATTTCACCTAAATTGCAAAGTTAATTATTGTTTTTAAATATTTGCAAAAATTAACTAAAGTCTACTACTCCACGAGACTTATTGCATTTCTGATACAAGTAACATTAGGGAAGCCGTGAAGAAATCAACAAGATGTTATTACTGCAATATGTTATATAAATAATATTGTTAAAATATAAAAATGAAAAATAAATCATTACATAATCTTACCGTTTGTTTTAAGTTCGCATTTACAGACGGGGGAAAAAAAAAGACAGACGTATATCACGGCCTGCTGGAGTATAGTAAACACAGAAAACATTTTATAGCAACAATGTTGAAGAAAGATATTTTGGTTTTCCGAAGTTGCCGTCATTAAACAGAAACCAACATGGAGATTTCATTGCAACTAATTAGAAATTCGTCTTTCAGGTATGTAATAAACGATCTTCGCACAAAATAATGTACCATACACGAGCGGTATGTTTGTTTTCATGTTCTCGGAAATTAAAAACGCTCAACTACGTTTCGCTTTTTCAATCTTTTCTTCGACCGTGAAAACGTCAACATACCGCTCTTGGAACGTATATTACTATTATATGATAGTTTGTCATATTGTATATTCAGTGTTGGGGATAGAGCTGCAATTATGGTTCTCACAACAGAGGAGAAGGTGTTTGTGCGAGATCGTGCGTATTTGCTTGGTTTCCGCACAAAACCAACCCGCGGTAAGTCTAAAATTCCACATTCAGTAATCCCAACCGAACACACATAACAATTTCCCTCTTCTTACCGCTTAAGTGACATATTGATTTTACTGCTTTAGGCTTTTAACATATTATTTTTAGAGACGTTCAATTTAGTAACAATTATAAATTGGAAACTTACCACTGCAATTTCACCTTAATTGCACTGTTAATTATTGTTTTTAAATATTTGCAAAAATTAAGTAAACTCTACAACTCCACTAAAGTTACTGCATTTCGTGTTGCATGTAACATTAAGGAAGCCGTTTGTTTTAAGTTCGCATTTATAGACTGGGGGAAAAAAAAAAGACAGACGTATATCACGGCCTGCTGGAGTATGGTAAACACAGAAAACATTTTAAAGCAACAATGTTGAAGATAGATATTTTACTTTTGCAAATTTTCCGTCATTGAACAGAGGCCAGGATGGAGATTTCATTGCAACTAATTAGAAATTCCTCTTTCAGGTATGTAATAAACGATCTTCGCACAAAATAATGTACGATACACGAGCGGTATGTTTTCTTTCAATTCTCTGAAATTAAAAAAGCTCAACTACGTTTCGGTTTTTCAAACTTTTCCTCGAACATGAAATCTTCAAAACATACCGCTCTTGTAACGCATATTACTATTATTGTCGAGTATTATGTCCGATCATACGTAGTACTGAAATTACAAACATACTCTGAAAAACAAGATAAGTCATTATAACATGCGAGGCGATATCAGACTGATCCCATACGACGGGACTTGTCGACGACAGCTAAATTGTTGTGTTATTTGGTGCAGCAATGTTAAATGGCTCCTGGTACTGCTCTTTAAAGTAGCGCAAGCTCGGCCCATTCTGACGCCCCACCCCGTATGACCGGAAATATTGCTCGACAGCAAACACCTTCTCCTCTGTTGTGGGAACCATAACTTGTAGAAATCAACACAACACGGAATTTACAACATGTCAAACTATTGTCTATGTTAACAATAACATGGTAACCAAAATTTTTCTGGTAATTTTTACTAAAGGATATGCTCCTGGAGCTAAATGACAGTTGTGAGCAGTATGGGATGAAGATAAATGCAAATAAGACGAAGAGCATGGTCATAGAAAGAAAAATACAGAAGATAAAGTTGCGAATTCTAAAGCCAGTAGAGTAGAGCAAGTGGACAGCTTCAAATACTCCTATATGGGGTCTACTACTCGTTTAATCAGTATCAGGTAGTCAAAAGGCGAATAGCAATGGCCAAGGAAGCTTTTGAAAGAAAAAGGAGCATCTTCTGCGGACCTCTGGAGAAAGAACTAAGGAAGAGACTAGTGAAGTTCTTTGTATGGAGTGTGCATTGTACGGGGCAGAAACATGGACATTACGAAGATGTAAAGAGAAGCGACTAAAAGCATTTTCAATGTGGATATTGAGAAGAATGGATAGACAGAATAAGAAATGAAGCTGCGTTGGAAAGAGTGGGTAAAGAAAGAATGATGCTGAAAATGATCAGGAGGAGGAAAAGGAATTGGTTGGATCACTGGTTGAGAAGAAGATTTGATGTCCCGTTGTTAGCAGAAAAGGAGACGATACTTATGGATATGCCATTGGAGCTATATGACAGCTGTGAGCAATATGGGATGATGATAAATGCAAACAAGATGAAGACCATGGTTTTCGCAAGAAAAATAAAGAAGATAAACTTGCAAATTCTAAATGAGGAAGTAGAGCAAGTAAGCAGGTTCAAATACTTGGGATGTCTATAAGCAGTAACATGAGCTGCTGGCAAGAAGTCAACAGGAGTATAGTAACGGCAAAGGAAGCTGTTAATATAAAAAGGAACCTCTTCTGCGGACTTCTGGAAAAAGAACTAAGGAAGATATTACTGAAGTACTTTGTGTGGAGTATAGCATTGTATGGGGCAAAAACATGGAGATTATAACGATGTAAATAGAAGCGACTAGAAGCATTTGAAATCTGGATATGGAGAAGAATTGAGCGTGTGAAGTGAACAGACAGAATAAGAAATGAAGCTGTGTTGGAAAGAGTAGGTGAGAAAAGAATGATGCTGAAACTGATCAGAAAGAGCAAAAGGAATTGGTTGGGTCACTGGCTGAGAAGAAACTGTCTCCTGAGGGATACACTGGAAGGAATGATGAAGGGGGGAAGAGTTCGGGGCAGGAGAAGATATTAGATTATATACGACATTAAAATATATGTGGATCATATGCGGAGACTAAAAGGAAGGCAGAAAATAGAAAAGATTGAAGAAAGCTGGGTTTGCAGTGAAAGTCCTGCCCATGGTGGGCAGAACACTTATGTAGATAGATAGATAGATAGATAGATAGATAGATAGATAGATAGATAGATAGATAGATAGATAGATAGATAGATAGATAGATAGATAGATAGATAGATAGATAGATAGATAGATAGATAGATAGATAGATAGATAGATAGATAGGTGGGTGGGTGGATGGATGGATGGATGGATGGATGGATGGATGGATAGGTGGATTGGTAAGGGGTACGTAGATACATAGATGGGTGGGTAGGGGGTAGGTAGATACAAAGGTGGGTGGGTGGGTACGGGGTAGGTAGATACATAGGTGGGTAGGGGGTAGGTAGATACATAGGTGGGTGGGTAGGGGGTAGGTAGATACATAGGTGGGTGGGTGGGTAGGGGATAGGTAGATAAATAGGTGGGTGGGTGGGTAGGGGGTAGGTAGATACATAGGTGGGTGGGTAGGGGGTAGGTAGATACTTAGGTGGGTGGGTAGAGGGTAGGTAGATACATAGGTGGGTGGGTGGGTAGGGGGTAGGTAGATACATAGGTGGGTGGGTAGGGGGTAGGTAGATACATAGGTGGGTGGGTAGGGGGTAGGTAGATACATAGGTGGGTGGGTAGGGGGTAGGTAGATACATAGGTGGGTGGGTAGGGGGTAGGTAGATAGATGGACAGACAGACAGATAGATGGATGGATGGGTGGATGGATGGATGGATGGATGCATGGATAGATAGATTTATTGAGTAATATTATACATACAGATGTAGGCATTATCATAATTTTCTCTTAAATCTATTGCACGGGTCTATGTAAATATGTATTATTATTATTATTATTATTATTATTATTATTATTATTATTATTATTATGCCCAAGGAATATCATGTTTTTTTTTCTGCGGAACGTAACATACACATTAACTATAATAGGCATTCCCTAGCATTGTACATGGAGACAGCATAAAATAAAATAGAATGAATATAAGTAAAGATACACTATTCGCATCTCTATAATTGAAATTAACGTCCAGTTTCCTGCCCTTCCCAGAATGGAATCCATGTCCGATTGTTTTTTATTTATAGGAACTACACTACAGATTTTATCTGAAAACGTATGTGATCTGTGTAACACTGAAGAAATTCGGAGCAATTTTGTTTACTACCTTGTATCGGGAAGAGGATTCTGAGTAATAATGGAGAAGGAACCGGACAGAAAACAGATTGCCATAACTTGAAGACCAAACTGGCCTTGTGTAACGATAACGGATGGCCTCTTCCGCTCACACACTCTTGCGAAATGAAGAGGGAAGGGCGTGTGTTGCATCAATCTAGATATAACTGGCTTGCTCTTGGCTTCTAGGAGGACCTGCACTGCGAGAGACAGCTCGGGACTGGAAGTTGGAGAGTTACTGCACTGACACTAAAGATGCACCATTTTGTTATTTTGCCACTCTCAGTGGAGCGATTGACCTGACCTCGACGCCTTTTACAGGCCAAGATTCTTTTATCGCTGCCGTTTCCTGAACGACTTCGAGTCCCATTCATTATTCTGATTAATGGGCTCCGAGTTTTAAACGACAGAGACGTGACATTCCCCCTTTACCTGATTATAGCATCACATGGACGTTTGTTTGAAACGTTAACGTGAATAAACGCTATTAGCAAGGAGTAGTTTATGTTTTAGCTTCTTATTTTGTGCGCAGTTCAATATGAAACATTATATAAAAATCATGAGACATATAAGCCGCTAATATCAAATTTTATCGACTTCTAAAATTCTATAGGATTGACCGATCAGCAGAGAGCGAATCTTGTTGCCCGATGAAACAGGTTTGCTGTTACTTTACTGTGCAGACCGATTATTTAGTCCTAACAGCTCAGCGACGCGAAAGAGGGTAAGTAATAGGAGTAGTGAGGAGAGTTCTGGAGTAGTGATAAGAGCGAGTGGTCAGTAAAGGAATGCAGTACAGCTTAACTGTACTGGAAAAACAACACTATACCGCATGCGTAACATCCGATCGCTCTGACTGAAGGCCACGGACTAACCTGAACATCCCTTGGTGTAACTTAATGGACTCACCTGACCCAGGCGCACATTGTCGGCGACTAGTAGGATTAAGTAATCGTACTGTAGGTACGGATTTGTTTATTTGCGCGTGAGTAGTCGTGGTCAGCGGTTAGACGGATAGGCAGAGACACAGATTTCCGCATAACGACATGAAGCGAAGAATGAATATAGTAATTGCTAATAATGTAGGGGAGTCGGTAGGCAAATTAATTAACCCTTTCAGTTTGGACTTAAAAACTGAAATACAAGAATTATCTAAGCATGTCAGACAATTTAAAAATACGAGTTAGGCTACATGATTCATATTCATTGTCTGTAAATTTAAATGAATTATTTAACCCAGTAAATATTGTAAACATAAATTTTAATAATATTAATGCACTCACAAAAGAGGTTAAAGGAATGAGTTACTTAAGGACATAAAACATATTAATGCAGTGTAGTATTCCTTACTTTGAAAGAAAGAGTTTTGAAACAAACATCCAACACTGTCAATTTTTATTCAGACATTACAAGCTCTCATGTTGAATTACCTTGCATTTACAGCTGTTGCCTTGAAATGTGTCTGGGTTCTGTGTGCATCTGTTGAATAAATTTATTATTATTATTATTATTATTATTATTATTATTATTATTATTATTATTTTGACGCCTAATACATAATGCAGGGTTATTTTTTACGTAAAAATCTCTTTCCAATTTATACGAAATTATTGCGATTATCTTACAACTAATTGGCGATAAAACACGAAATATAATATTTTTATCTTTTTTTTTTCGAAGTTAATACAGAGTTCTGTAATCTCTAGCCTATCATGCAAGTTACTCGTTGCAGTTGATAAAGCGTCGTACAATAACTAATTAAAAATGTTACTTGAAAAACTTAGGCGCAGTAGTTCAAAGGGGCACGATCCATGTCTTCTATTGTACACACTAGATTCTAGAACACAGTTAACCAGAAACCACTTGCCGCTTTCCTATCGAACAACAAGTTTCGCTCCCTGTCGATAAGTAAAGATACTAACAAGGAAAGGATACACTTTTTGGACCTACAATTCTGATCATACGATATCAATTCTAGTGAACGATGTGAACCGAAATATTATAGCAAGGCCGTATTATACTAGATCAAGGATTGCCGATTGTATGCATCTACCTTTGGCCATTCTTCATTAACCATTTAATTGTTTGATAATTACAGTAATAAACACAGTGAACATTACATTACAGTAGACCAGTAAGACGTTCTGTGCTGTACTGTGTTGCCAAATTGTGTAATAGAAATTGTTGGCACAAATTTGATCAGTAGCATTTCCGTTTCCATTTTGATGTAGGATTCACACGATTGTGCCCGTGTGCATAACATTTTGGGGCAATCTGTACAATAAGCACTCGTATTGTCTATGGGAAAATAGTTTTTCTTTAAACAGCATAATTTAATATTTTTGTCTATGCAATACACAAAATCACAAAAAATAATAATTTATTTGGATTAAATCGCCATTTTTTTAATTTTATTAGAAACAATGAGTTACTGAAAGTTATTATATTTCATGCACATCATTTCTCATTACATAGGCACTCATATACTAAATATAAACAAAATCTGTCTAAGAGGCTAGGGAAAATCTTTGTACACAGAAAGATAATTCCAGCATCCACCGCTGTGGAGTAACAGCGCGTCTAACCGTGAAACGAGCGGGCCCAGGTACAAATCCTGGTTGGGATAAGTTACCTGGTTGGGTTTTTCCGGAGTTTCCCCTCAACGAATTGAAGCAGAATTGCTGGGTAACTTCCGCCATTATCAATTCACATATCATCATGCTCCTCCTCATCATCATCATCGTCATCCATACCATAGCCGGGTTCATTTAACGATGCACCTTGCTGTACTTGTTAAAGAGCGCGGCCGTTCGGCTCCCCAATCATTCACAGAACAGGAGTGGTAAGCACAATAAGCTCAGGCTGCAGTTCAAACCTTCGGGTCCCTCCTCCGTACAAGAGAAATAGATAAGATAGGTCCAGAATCATTTTTAGTTTGGAAAAATGCTGAAGACATGTATTATCTAAAAGCTTCAAATTCCATTAAATTCTCTTTAAAGCTCACATAATGAGAATGTAAGAAACAAGGGATTTCAGTTTTTCTGTCTTCACATTGTCCTCTGTAAACAAGTGATATCTTAAATACGCAAAACAATATGTTTGGATGTTCCTATGTGCATAAGAAGCCTAATTTATTTCACGTTTCTTAGGTACCTATGTCCTTTTAACATGCACTTAATTAAACTTCTTGTCCTTAGAAAGGAAAGTGTGATAGAATCGTCTAGACGTCTTACACAAGTATACACGTATAATTTATATCTGCTTTATATCTTATGCTTAATGAATCTCGTTGCCAATTTTCTGTGACGAGAAATGTAATGAAAATCCAGCTACTGTTCTCATCCGGTTTCTTGTGTGCCCCTCTGTGGCTTTTATTTAATTTCACTTCTTCTTTATCCTTCAGCGCCTTTCTCTCTTTCTTTCCTCTTTTTTAATTTTCCCAAGATGTTGTGTAAGAATAATGAAAAGTTGAGAAGCGACAGTAAAAAACAGAAAACTGTACCGAATGCAATGTAGAGACAGTCTCTCCATCTCCACCACATTACTGTAACCCAAGGGGTTAGATCCTTCGTCAACTCCGAGCCCTTACTGCCGTTACTGTCTCAACATCATTTATTTCAAGATCCTTTCGCTGTAGAGGTTCTAAGCATTAATGTAATCTTCTTTTGTATGAAATAAAGTCGTAGGATTAACAAAAGACAATATAGAAATGAATTAACGGCATAGGAGGAACGTAGGCCTAGGCTATGTGTCTTTTTTTCGCTATGCATATTTAAGTTCAAATAATAATCAACATCATCATTTTCATCACCATTATCAATATGATATTGACATCATTTTTATGGTCTCCTTCAAGAAATACACCTCAACCATTTGAGGGTTTTGAACGAAAATGTTACAATGAAAAATAATGAAGTACTCTGTTGACGTGGACAGCGTAGCATTAGTTATTTCCTCTGGAATATCATGATTAGGCTTGTACTGTTGAGGACCGATTAACACGTTTTGACTGCAGCAAGGTACATAGGCCGGGGACGTGAGCTAGTATGAGGACATTGACTTGGTTCTGCGATCGATTACGGAAATAACAAGGTGAACATAAACAAATCTGGTCAGCTCTAATGGTAAATACAAGCTACATAGCATTACAAAGATATATTTCTAAGTGTCTTTCATTATGTGCAGTAGAATTATCAGAGAATACAATTATTCCTGGGTTTGAGTTTCCTCCTTTCCTTCAAGATCCGTACAATTACAATGCACAACTCACATCTTCAGTGCCTCACCAAATTCCGCTGCAAAATGCACGCCATGCACTCTATATCAGAGTTGCTATGAATACACACACAAATATTTGAAGTTTCATTCATTCGATATTTCTTTCACCAGAAAGCGTTGTTATAGTATATAAAATAAATTGAAAAGGAAAGGCGTATACAATCTCAAATGTAACACCTGCAACAACTTCTACATAGGACAGACAGGCAGATCATTTCAAACACGTTACAAAGAACACATCACAGCCATAACAAAATTAAAAAACACTTACAAATATGTAGAACATATCACAAATGCTAACCACACTTACAGAGACATCAACACAGACATGGAAATTCTACACATCCAATCAAACAGCCAGAAACTAAACACACTAGAACAATGCGAAATATACAGACACACAAAAACACATCCAAATGAAATTCTCAACACACGACTCAATTTCAGAACACTACACTCTTTGACTCCACATTACACTACACAAACACACCTCCATAAGAAACAAAAAAGGCGTCAAGACCAACAACAACCAGTTCTGAAGGAGGCCAATAACATGCCGAAACATGTTAAACAGGTACGGTAAAATTTAACACTAGAAATACATGTTACACATATTCCGAAGTGATATAGTGTTAAAAGTTGTGTAATCCATATGTATAATATGAAAAGAAAAATTGGTGTTGTGCAATGAGAAGAACGCTAAGAAAATAATCTTCGAAGGTAAGGCATTGATAGGTATATATTTTTCCCCGAGAAGTATACAATTTAAATACTTACTTTGAAAATAAATTTGGACCTCAAAAGAAAAACAGCAAAAGTCTCTTCTTTTAACAAAGGAAAACGGATGGTGTATTCACTCGAACATTCAAAGCTATAGATCTCACAACTATTCAAGGTTTCCAAAAAAATCCGCTCACGTCACTGCAAGAGCGCAGTGAACAAAATCTGTGTTATAGTACAGCTTCTACCGTGCATTCTATACAATAAAAATTACATTTTTCGCTGGTATAATTTCGTGGTAAGTTGAAAATAATCACGAAATTAGCAGTGGCACTAAATTGGCCGAGATTGCCCTATCCTCCCTACTTGATACTACGAAGCCAAGACAGATGCTTCATACATCTCAATACATGAAAAAATGTAGCAAGTTTTTAGTCAGAATTAAGTAAATATTTGTGTACAATGTATTATCAACTAATAGTAGTGTACTATTATACAAGAAATTCGAGAATAGAATGTACAAATTCAGACTACAGTTCCAATTGATGACTTAAGGATTACGGTGAACCATATCAAGCACCTTTTTCTAACCGCCTGACATGAAGTCTACTTAAATGCAAAATTTACCATTTGGTTCTTTACAGTTAGTACTGACAGCTAATTTCTTGTATAGGCCTAGTATCTAAAATGTCTATTCCTGCACGACCCTTTAAGTACGGTTCCGATCTAGTGACTTTGAGTTTCAAACATAGGAATGAATCGGGTGGACTAAAACAAAACAAATAATGCAATTAATTTACAAGAGAATTAATTAATACTAAAGAATATGGAATATGCAATTGAAATCGCATTATATGCTCGCATTTTCCTAACATTCTAACCAAAATAATAAACAAACTTAGACCTACACCCTGCCAATGTCTGGCGTTGGAGTTATCTAAAAGTGTATTTTTTTTTGATAACCCTTCCGTTGCTAAAAAATTACAACGATTATTTATTCAGGAGATCGAAATCATTTCGCGTTATTTTCTTTTCTGGGTGCTTTACAGCGCCTGGAAGAGAGGTTATTAAAGATTGATGAAAACATGGTGGTCATATTTCAATTTTATAATAATTATTTTTTTAAATAACCCATTTTCATTACTTCCTTTAAGTAACATGTGAACCTTATATTTTAGCAAAGTTTAAGCTAGTTTAAAGAGACCTTAATTATTAATAACACCATATTTACATTAATCCAAAAGTAAAGAGTAAAAAGATATAGCGTTTTACAGAAAAAGGAGTATCTCTTTATTCCAGAAATGTCCCACAATTATAAAACTGAAGTGAAAATTACTTAAGGCGCTCATCTAAAAGTGGAAAGAAAAACTCAATTTACGATCTCTGTCCCTCCTACTTCTCACAGCGATATAATCTACAACTAGACAGATGAACAGTCTTCGGTGTAGGGTAAAGTTGCCTATTTCCGTGATACCCCTAATCCCGTGACACTTTTTTTTTTTCAAATTGAATGCCAGTCAAAACTTTACCGTTCGACCATAGCGCCAGACATCTTTCTCGAAAGAGTGCATCTTTCGCCTATTTTTGAAACATCACTGAACTTCCTAGCAAGATATCCAATCCCGTGACATTCAGTAAAAAAAAACGTATCACGGAATTAGGCAACTTCAACTGTTTGGTAGCTAGGGATGAGTTTCGAAATTATTATAGTTTTATTTTAAAGTTTTGCAGGTATTGGTTATGTGGTATTATAATTATTATACATAATCAGGGATTCGTCAAAGGTTCTACATCATCGCCAATATTTTTTCAGTAAAAATATAAAATATAATATAATAATAACATTAAAAAACGATGAAGATAAATTCAAGGTGAATATAAAATCCATTATTTAATTAGGTCTTATATTATTTGGTACATTTTTTAAACATTTTATTATATTTCGGGACCCTTGAGGTAATGAACGTAAAATTCAGTGATTTCAAATTCTAATTGATATATACACTTGTTACCTCTGTTTGAGGTTTCGGCTGATATGTACATCAATTATGAGGCAGTACATCTCACTTGAAGATATGTGTCAAAGAAAGATAAATTGTTTGCATGCATCTGAAGTCTGATTAGTGTACTATGTAGCTAATCGGCGATGCAAGCAATGGAGGGGGAAAGGAACTACCCACTCCACCCCATTATCTCCTGGTTTAGTTGCGTAATGAGTGATATCTTACTGGTGTTAGTCTACATATGAGGTTCAAGTGTGTCTTCGGACAGTTCAGTAAACAATTGTTTGTATGAATCTGAAGTGTAATTAGTGTAATATTTAACTAGTCAGCGGTATATGCAATGGAGGGAGGTAAGAACTGGTCAACCTACTCAATTATCTCCTGACCTAGTTGCCTCATGAGTGATGCCTTATTGGTGTCACTTGTGGGGTCAAGATCTGTCTTCGACAGTTAAGAAGAAAATAAAAGTAGTATATATACAGGATGATTCACGAAAATTGTGCAATACTCTATGATAAGATTTCTGCATCTTTCTGATGAAAAAAGTTCATTTAAACATGTTTTTTATAAACTGAATGAGTTACGACCTCTGAATATTAAACATAACATAGTTATTATGAAGGTTTAAGCATTTAAATTATTTACAACAAAGGTACTGGGTGTATTATAAATTCATTGAAGGAATTGACGTTATTACTCACCTGAAAAAATCTGTATTAAAGCAAGTTTTCAAAGGCCCCACCTTCTGCAGTAATACACGTAGCCGCTCGAGTGTGAACTGCGCGCGCCTCATTCCCTAACTTCCGTTGTTCGGATGCTAGGTAGATACGTTGTACCGGTGTTGAGTTATCTCTAACCGTGACTCTGATGTCACGAGATTTTGTGTCGCTGCTATCAGCTGTACTGTAACACATACAGCTCCAGACGTCCTGAGACAGAGAGAGAGAGAGTTTTCACAAGAATGCATGTTACGGAAGAAAGAAACGTGATTTTATCCCAAACATGTATATAGGCCTATTGTATAAACTTTTTTTATCAGAATGATGTCAAAAATCACATCCTAGAGTGTTGCACAATTTTCATGAATGACCCTGTATATATAAAAGATTAGTTTCAATTGATAATCTTGTGATTGATAACTGCGTAAATTTAAAAGTTCTGAGAATTTTTTTATTTGTAACGAAAGTAAATAATAATTTTATAATATGTATTCATAACAAGAATTTGTAAATTAACGACATGTTACTGTATTTAGCAGAAATACAAACTTCCTGAAACCGGAAAGGATCATTAGGCGTATCAGGATTCTCAAAATGAGGTTTCTATATGCGGGAAAATATTTGAAGTTGAGTACTTACTGTTCAATAAACACTTTATTAATTTATTACAGAAAGTTGCCGTTGGAAGTGTTAAAACGTTGGAGTTTTTAAAATCGTGTTTTCAGAACTACTTTTCCTCTCTGTGTATATTGGCGCGTGTACTTTGTTAATTCACACGGCGGAGGAGATACGGTAATTGCATGTTCGGATGACTGAACATGTAGGAAGAGGGTGCTTCACTATCTTCGCCGATTTCACAGTTAATTGACAGTAAAGCGAGTTGTGCGGGATAGTGGGAGGAGTCCCTGTTCCATAATCAACACTCCGCAGACACCTGCGTCCCTACATCTTCGACGCAATCTTCCGCTAAATCCAGCGACTTCCAAACCTCATATGAGAATCGTTGATTAAAACACCTTTCGAGTATTAATTGCTTCCTAACATAAGTGAAGGCGTCTAATGAGGGATCGTTCTAGCACTAAAACCGCATTAAATGCTTGTAAAACAAAATTAACGAGCATGGAAGACTATAAACTGTGTGGGCTTAAGAGGTAAATCCTACCATGTTTTGATATTTAGAGTTACGTCATACATTTTATTTTACCCTTTACTTTATATAATACTACATATCGGTACAAATCTAGAGAACCGGGTTCGATTCTCTCTGTATAAAGTGGAGATTTATCTTCCTCTACATGAATTGTCTGTGTGTTAACTCAAAATTTGTCAGAAGAAAGTTCCTTGCGTCCATTGTTACCTCGTAATGTAGATCATCAGTGTGTCATGCTGGCAATCCGGGATCTAGTCTCGGCTGGGCCTATAGGTTTTCATTGAAAAAAATATTAAAGAGCTTGAGGATATGATTATGATTGTATGTAACGTTTGTAAATAAATAATATTTTATTTAAGATCTAAACGGTCTAATGAATGAAATAAGCTATGAATAACAATTAATCATCCAATAAAATGGCTGAAACTAATTTAAACAGAATTTACTATTATGGGAACGAGTAAAGAACTGTTTCTGACCCATAGGCTATCAACAATTGATTTATAGATGTACTATGTAAAATTACATGAGAATATCCGGTAAATATTGATATTGTTATTATTATTATTATTATTATTATTATTATTATTATTATTATTATTATTATTATTATTATTATTTATCTATCTTTATGTGGTTAATGCCAAAATTTATATTAATTTTATATAGAGGGTTATCATTTTACTTCAATTTTTATTGTACCTGAGTTTTTTTAATGTACTTCACTAACACCTCTTCTACTAGTAAACTTCCACACGTCCTCCACATAGACCCAAGGCCGCATATGTATTCAAAGTCGTCTTACGGTCATAGTAAACAGTACTGAGTGAGTATAGTACGTTCCAGAAATATGTTTGCTTTTTCCAGTGACGAAAGAGCTTTCCATATTGAATCATGTTTTCGCATAGGTACTGTTGTCCGTTTGCCTACGTCGCATCCCGGTTTCCCTCACCCGTTTCTGTTCGACCCTATGTAAAGGCTAGTGGCTGGGCTGTCTTAGCTCATTTCTGAAAACATTAATTTATGTTAGGAATTGGACGTCTATGTAATATTATATAACTGTTTAAAATAACTTAAATAAAAGGACCTCGTTAAGTAGTTAAATGTCACGTGATTTCCCCCCTTTCTACGACCGTGCGACATAACCACTTGGGCGGGCAGTAGATAGCATGTCTGACTAATTTTATCTTTTCGCATCGAGGAGAAGTGAAGATTGAATTTACAGTATTTATGTACTTTTTCATAGAGTAGGTACAGAATTATTTCAACATGAGTTAGGTACTAGTATGAAGGACGTAACTGGTAATTGGAATTAGGTACAATAGTATATAGTGCGATAATATGCACAAAAGAACTGAAGCCTGTGTTGAAATGAACGGCCACTATTTTAAAAAAAATACATTTAAATATCCATATTATGATTATTTTTCAATTTAACTTCATTCTCTATATTGTACACGAATGTGCTCCAGACAGTATAACATACATTGCATAATGAATACGTCTGAATCATTTAGTGAGAAAAAACACTTATTGTTAATACAGTACTGTATTTTGATTAAACAGAAACCTAATGAAACTTATCAAAGTCAAAATTGCTCTATTTTCTAGTTTACGTAAATGCATGAACTACTTTCCTTCCCTCCTAAACCTATTAAAGTGATTTGTTTATATTTTACGCCAGTATAATCGAATTCCAGTCGTGGAAGGGGTAGCAAACGGTATTTCCGGTTCTCAACTATTAATCCAAAGCTATAGCCAGGTTAATATTAGAAATGTTAATAAAAATAAAATGATGTCCCTGTAGTTGCACATGCATTGTACAAGTGTCTGTTTCTCGTCCACGCCAAAGCACAACTCAATAGTATTTTTCAAAATACAAAGCAACTGCCTATAAATTACAGTGAACTCTTCTAAGCAGGTTATCTATGTAATATGTAAGGAGCGGATGTTGATTAAATAACATTATTTTCTCCCATCTTTAAAAAGATGCCCTTTAACACAGTAATTCGTTTTAAGTTACTAGAAAAATATGTAATTTTTATGTTACATTTGTTTCAATTTATGTCACTTTGTCCGACATGTCACTTTTTTATTTTTGGACTATTAAAAATTATTTTGTCGAGATGCTTCCCTGCTTACCTTTAAAAGATCTGGCTGTATAGATATGCAGATTATCGTTATAATAATTTTACAAGTATGCGGTATAAATTCGAATCTTCAGTATTGATGCGGGGACAAAAGATATTGACCAAATTTATTTTTCTTTCTCTTGCTGTCTTTCTGCCGCAAGTCGCAACTTTTTCGCACTAGCCACCTTGAGTTAATTTTTTTTCGGGCTTTTTCGGGCTTATGTCAAGGTATGCGAATGTGTCCACCCCTGTTTGTTTGTTGAGATGTTTGTAAGAGACGAGAAGGGTTGTTGTTGTTTGTTTACGTTTAATGTTCGATACCTTTTCTTTTCAGTTCAGTCTAATCATCAATTGAGAATGGATGTCTACACTTTCCCGAGTTCGCCGACATGGTAATGTGTTATGGGGAGGCTCGCGGAAACGGAAGAAGAGCTCTCCCTCTCCACATGTACCAACAACAGTCTGAAAACAGAAATCACCCTCACCACACAATGTTTGCTCGACTTTATCAGCGCCTTCGAGACGATGGGTCTCTTCGTCCCAGGCGCATTGGCGGAAGATCGTGTAGACATCCATTCTCAATTGATGATTACACTGAAATGGAAGGAAAAGGTATTGAAAATTAAACGTAAACAAACAACAACAACAACCCTTCACGTCTCTTACAAACATCTCAACAAACAAACATGGGTGCACACATTCGCATACATTGACGTACGTCCGCGCAAAAACATTTTCAACGGTAACTTCGAAGCGACGCGTCAAAAGACATAAGTTCTTTTTTAACAAAAAGGGTTCCTTATTGTTAGATCTATCACCTCTCAGAGTTTGTCGCAGAGGTTTTGAATCACCCTGTATATGTTATCAGGCAGTAGATCTCATTTGACGATATAGCCAGAAGAAGAACAAATGTGAATATACAGCTGAGGTCTGATTGCTGTAACGTGTAAATAGTCAGCGATATATGCAATGGAGGAGAAAGGAACTGGCCACCCTACCCATTCCTGACTTAGTTGCCACATAAGTGGCGCCTTATTGGTGTCATTTATGAGGTTCAGATCTGTCTTTGAACAGTTGATTAAATAACAAACAAGAATGAATGAACTGCCAGTCTTTGGTTATTATAATGTAATAATAATAATAATAATAATAATAATAATAATAATAATAATAATAATAATAATAATAACGGCTTTATTTAACCTGGCAGAGTTAAGGCCGTAAGGCCTTCTCTTACACTCAACCAGGATTAAAACTTGCTTACACAGTTGAACATAAAACTGGATCGGAATTAAGTAATTACATACTGATACAATTTAGGCACATAATGAGATCAAAAGAGGTAATTACATAAAATTTACCTCATAAAATAAAAATAAACATAGTGAAATGCATATTAATGTTGTTAGAATCAAATACGAATCGCATAAAAACAGAAGCCGATAATTCAATAAAAAAATGTACACAGTAAAAATAAAAATAAACACATTAGTATACATATTAGTATTAGATTACAATTAAGTAGGATTTACATAATTAAACCAGAAACGGACAATTGAATAAAATGTACACAAAAAATAGATTAATAATAAAAAACAACAACGATATATTATGACGTTTTTTTGTATAATTGTTCCCAAAACTACTGTTCTTGTTACTGATGTAAAGAGTATATACGACTCTCAGTGTTCTAAATTACATGTTTACAAAACACTTATTCTTCTTTACGGAGTAGGCTTGCAGCCTGTTTAGTGTTCAGCCATATTTTCCTAAGACATCCTATGTCTCTGTCTTACCTACGAGCATATACGTACTTCACTTTGTTTCATAATCCTATTTCCTTCAGAAAACACGTTGTTGGAATTTATTTTTCCCTATGTTTTTCGTACAATTCTCTTTAGTTTTTCATCGTTTGAAATAGAGTATTTTCTTATTTTGTTGTAGAATTTAATATCTAATACTTTAAATCACATTCAAGGGTAGTGGTTCCGATTAAGTTTCTTTTATTCTTTCATTGAGAATGAAAAATGTTCTTGTAGTAGTATATCATTTGCTTTCGATCCGAAGGTTTCCAATATGGACTTTCAGATTTCCCAGAAAAAATGGTTACGTAAAGGTGTTTCTTCATGGTACCTCATATAAAATGAAAAATTTACATCGCCTTATATTGCCAATTCTCGTATCATTAAACTACCCCATCATCTTTAATCTTGAATGCAGATTTATCTGCGGAAACTCTCTCCTCAGGTTTCCGCCATGTAAAATGAGATGACGCCAGTGGGATCCAAAGACATTATATCCACTTCCTTCGGCAAATAAGACTCTTTCCTGGAATTTTAAACGCTTTTGGAAATTACGTTCTGCGAAATCCTTCAGAATTGTTTGTTCCTTTTCAGTAATGAGGGGCTTGCTTTAGACTCTGTTCCAAGAAAAGTACTTTCCTAAGTAGGCCTACCTTTGCAACTATATGAGGTAAACAAATATGCAATCAAAACTGTTACAATTATTTTCTTTTCTTGGAAATATATTTCATTGCACATTATTGATCTGGCATCTTGTCTTGTTTCATTTCAACTCTGTTTTACTAACAGACGTCTTTTGTTTTCAATATATTTCAATGATTTGAACTTTTTGCTGTCCTTTGTCAAATTTTTAAGTGGTTTATTTAACGACGCTGTATCAAATACTAGATTATTTAGCGTCTATGGCAATCATGTCAATTGATGCCCATAGGCACAAGCGCGCGCTTTAGAGCTCAGGAGAGCCTGAGCGCCTTACAGCGGAAAGGAAAGAGACAGAAGAAAGAGGTAGTATATGCTGCTTGGTTGAGCTATATGCAGGGATGGCCAGCACTGATTCAATGGATAAAGGGAGAAGAACTATTAAAACTGTATCCATGTTAATTTATATATTTGTCTGAGAAATTATAAGAATGTAAGTTTTAATTTGAATGTTCATTTACACAAGTTTGTTTTTTTTTATAATTCTCAACTTTTTTTTATAGATAAGTGAAATTTTCACTTATAGGCCTATTTATTAGTAGCCTTACAGGTACTGAAACAATGTTTTCGTAAATCTAATATACAGTAAATACGTATTACTGAAGGTAGTGTATTACAAACTTTGAAAATATTCGCATGCAAATTTTTGTCAGGAAATGAATTAACAAAGCAACTACTATTACATCATAAGCAAAAGATATGTGCCCATATGTTTCAAAATGTTAGCTCTATAGCTTCAGTAGGTTTAGAAAATAGTAATATGCGTTACAAGAGCGGTATATTGACGTCTTCATGTTCGAGGAAAAGATTGAAAAAGCGAAACGTAGCTGAGCTTTTTTAATTTCCGAGAACATGAAAACAAACATACCGCTCGTGTATCGTAATTATTTTGTGCGGAGATCGTTTATTACATACCTGAAAGAGAAACTTCTAATTAATTGCAATGAAATCTCCATCTTGGTTTCTGTTCAATGACGGCAACTTTGGAAAACAAATATATCTATCTTCAACATTGTTCCTATAAAATGTTTTCTGTGTTTACTATACTGCAGCAGGCCATGATATACGTCTGTCTTTTTTTTTACCCCAGTCTATGTTGAATCTGGAATCTTGTTGATTTTTTCACGGCTTCCTTAATGTTACTTGCATTACAAATGCAGTAACTTTAGTGGAGTTGTAGAGTTTACTTAATTTTTGCAAATATTTAAAAACAATAATTAACAGTGTAATTTAGGTTAAATTGCAGTGGTAAGTTTCCAATTTATAATTGTTACTAAACTGAACGTCTTTAAAAATAATATGTTAAAAGCCTAAAGCAGTAAAATGAGTATGACGCTTAAGCGGTAAGAATAGGGAAATTGTCATGTGTGTTACGTTGGGAATACTGAATGTGGTATTTCACACTTACCGCGTATTGTTTGTGTGTGGAAAGCAAGCAAATATGCACGATCTCGCACAAAATAATTTAATATTCTGATGATAGGAAGTTGCTGACCAATATCATCTTAAAAGCGTAATGCAATAAGAGTTTTGTTATGGAATATTAGTTATACTTAAAACATATACAATATCTAGATATCTTTGCTTTGTACTATAATATTGTTTTCATTAGTTCATAGATTATCTTTATAAGGCTGAAGATGCCATTAATATCAATTCCAACTTATCATGTCATACTCAATCTTTTTTTTTTGGGGGGGGTGGATATCACTTTGTTTATAAATGGTATGCTTCATCCACTAGTATAGTACAGTATAGTTATACTGTTACGGAATTTATGTGAATATTACTTCTTAACTTTTTATTATGTTATTAACGTTTAAATTGCATGTACAATATTAAGAAATTGGTGTTAGTGCTTTTGTTTTACAAACAATATGGATAATATCGAATAGAAAGAAGCCATATAAAAATAACGACATAAAATTTCACGTTCCGTTTGAAGTTTGTACACCACTTTTTTCTTAATCCAACAGGCTACTTATTTCTCCTTCCATACCTAGCTCTTGATGCCCGCGCACGACGTCAAGGACAGAAAAATGCGCTTGCTTTGAAACCACTGGTCTATTGGTAATAGCGCGATAAAATTTGGTGAAATGAGACTGAGGATTCGCCGTAGATTACTTCACATTAGCCTTTGTGTTTGGGGTAGGCACCTCTAAAATAGAAACCCAACCAGTTATCAACTCAAGCGGGATCGAACCCTCACCTGAGCGCTACTCTGTATCACTAGGGAAACGCGCTATCGCCTGAGCTACACCGGTGGCTATTTGTTAAATCATGTCAGCTAATTTTCTGTGTGGTTTTCATTTGTCTAAGCCAGTGATGTCAAAGCAAGCGCATTTTTCTGACCTTGAAATCGTGCGCGGGCATCAAACGCTAAGTATGGAAAGAGGAAGGGTTGTGTATATGAATAAACAGCCTCTTGGATTAAGAAAACAGTGGTGTACAAACTTAAAACGGAATGTGAAATTTTATACCGTTATTTATATAGGCCTATGGCTTCTTTCTATTTGATATTATCTATATTGTCTGTAAAACAAAAGTAGCCTACTAATACCAATTTCTTAATATTGCAGTTGTGTTTTAAATGTTAATAACATAATAAAGAGTTAAGAAGGAATATTAACATAAATTCCATAATAGTACAACTACACTGTACTAAATGGATAAAACACATCGTTCATAAAGAAAGTGATATCCCAACAAAAGAGATTGAGTATGACATGATAAGTTGGAATTGATATTGATGGTACTTTTAGCCTTATAAAAGTAATCAATGAACTAATCAACACAAGATTACAGTACAAAGCAAAGTTACCTAGGTGCTGTATATGTTTTAAGCGTCACTAATGTTACATAACAAAACTTTTATCGCATTATGCTTTTAAGGTGATATTGGTGCGCAACTTCCTATCATCAGAATATTAAATTATTTTCTCTAAATGTGCTGTAGCTATACAGCTGCCATTTTTACAACACAAGGGCACGTATCTTTTGCTTATGATGTAACAGTACCTAGTTGTTTTGTTAGTTCATTTTCTTACAAATAATTTCCATTAGAATATTTTCAACATTTTCAATACACTACCTTCAGTAACACGTATTTACGGTTCTACATACATATAGTACTGCAGCTCCATGGGAGATGACAATATTAAGCCACAATGAAAAGGAGATAAATTGTGGTGATAATAAAGTAAATGTGGTATATTAGGTTTACGAAAACCATCTGTAGGGTTACTAAATAAATATGCCTATATCTGAAATTTTCATTTTTCTATAAGAAAAAGTTGAGAAAATATTTCTTTTGAATAAAAAAATCAAACTTGTGAAAAATGATCATTAAAATTAAAACTTATATTCATATAATACACTTATACTTCTCAGACAAATATAAAAATTAACATGGATACAGTTTTAATAAGTTCTCTTCCCTTTATCCTATCTATGGAATCAGTGCTGGCCATCCCTGAAAATAGCTCGACCAAGCGGCATATACACTCCCTTTCGTCTGTCTCTTTCCTTTCCGCTGTAAAGCTCTCAGGCTCTCCTGAGCTCTAAAGCGTGCGCTTGCTCCTATGGGCATCAATTGACATGACTGGCCTAAGCTATTGATTATTAATTTCTGTCCTTGTTTTATTTTATGAGAACACATGGCAGTGTTAGAGACACAAACACTAGTTTCAACTAAATCTAACTAATGACTAACAGTTTGCATGTTTTTCCCAAAGGAGGACGAATACATAGCTATGGTGCGCTGTTAAATAAGCATTGGTTCATATAACTTTAGCTGCGAGCTATGCTAAGGGCGAACAAATGTGTTTATACATATAAAACCCGACTAATAAAACGGTACGCTAATAATGGCAAGGATTATTTTACGGTGGAAATATTTAAAATATATAAATAAGTATATATATATATATATATATATATATATATATATATATATATATAGTTTTTGCATTGTTTTCTTGATGGACGGTCCTTACTTCGTTCTGAAACCAACATAGAAACAGAATTGACGGAAACAGATTAATAAAAATTGTATATGACTGGATGCCTATACAAAAAAAGACTTTTACGAAGACCACAACTATACACGTAGCCAAGAAGGAAGACGACTGCTTGCGCATGCGTATTTTCACCCAATATCCACTCTTGTCGTAATCCTACCTAAAAGTGCATTGCAGTAAAAATGTTATCAGATATCTATTTACATGAATGTTCTTTTTCTTTTATGAATTTATGCAAGGTACTGCGTGTTACAAAAATCACTTGCCAAAGGGGGAAAACATAATTTTGAAACTGAAGGTGCGAGAAGGTTTTAGATTACGACCTATCATTAAACACTAATGGCCAGTTTTCCCAAGTATTGTTAGAACATTTAACGAATGTTAAACTCTAAACAGTTTGTTAAATATAACTTTTTCATGTCTTCAACACTAGTTTGGTTTAACAGATAGTTACGTGTTTAACTTTAAATGTAGGATTTTAGGCAGTTAACTCATTTGACAGATAGTTAAATATGGCAGATGACACCTCAGCTGTTCAAACAGGAATGTTTCTTTAAGGAATGTTTTGTGAATGACTGATAACATAACATTTAAAATACACTATGAAAAGCTAATGTAGGGAAGATAATCTTCAAAAGTAAACTGATTATTATCATACTGGATGTTTATTTTGATACTGAGCAATTATATATATTGAATATTTAGAAAATATGGGATCTCAACGTGGCAAGATAACTAGGAATAATGATTTATATGCTATGCATGATACTCAAATTGTGACACTATAAATTCTCAAAACAAGTAGGTCGCAAAAGTGTACAAGAAATTTAAACCAGACTTGAATATCCTACGAACAGAAATAGATCACTTATTCCAATTCAGCATGTGCTATTTACTCTTGATTCTGTGATACTGGCTTTTTTCAACTAACTATAGCCAATGTAAATAGTGTTTCAGAATACAAAGTGAGTATTATAATTAAAAAGATTTCACCAAAAATTCCTTCTTTGAGAAGTCATATATTAGCATTAGTACTATAAACTTATTTTGTAATAATATTATTCAATAGTAGTCACCTACAACTTTCATTTATCTTCTTTTTTTTTCTGGCCACCTGTACCAAGTTATGATTTTATACATGTTTCATGACTTACTCTACAGTACAGAATTTAAAGAATAATATCAGCCAGTAAACAATTGCCTTGCATGTGCAAAAACGTTACCAACTGCTATTGAATAGTTAAAATATGTTAACGACTGTTATAGTTAAGTGTTGGTTGTTTTAAAGAAAATGATGTTGAAGAAATGGAAAATACATTAACAAAACGTTAAAAATAAACAGGCTGTTAATTTAACACTAGTTAAGCCAAATTAAACATTTCTTGGAGAAACTGGTCATAAGACTAATAGAGAATATTTAGTTAAATATTTCATAATTATGGCTATCAATTATAAATTTGTATTGAAACATGTATTGTATCAAAACTGTTATTGTTACATGTTGCTCTAGTGTAAGAAAAAGAAAACAGTGACGAATTTTGACAAATTTTTACGGTGACGAAAAGTTAGTGGTGGAAAGCATTATACTCTTATTTCATTGTCACGTCGCTGGGTAAAACGAATATTTCAGACATTGCTGTACCAGAGGGGTCAGTTAGCAAATCTCACTGTTTTTAGATCTTGGCTCGACGCCTAACTTTGGGCCATTAATGTAGACCAGCCCTCTCCAACTGGACGCAGCGTGCTCTAATGACGGGGTCGATAATTCGTCTGTTCTGCTATAATCACAGCCAGTAATTAATAAATGCTTGTGACGTCAACCGACAAAGAAGTAGACTTGTCAGCTATATGGTTGGTCTGCAAATTAACTATCGCCGGATTGTTTGCTCAAGGGGCAAAGATCCAGTCCTCCAGTAGCCTGCATTAATCAAATTGACGAGGTTACATAACTCTAATTCTTAAAAGGGTAGCAATGCAGCCGTAGGATCCAGATAGAGAATATAACTGCTACTGATATATTATTGCAATGTCAAAAACTGGAATTAATTGAAAGTTTATTTTTAATTAAAATAGGAATAAATATAGATAAGTTTCAAGGGAAAAATTGTTCCGGCGCCAGGTATCGATCTCGGGACCCTTCGCTTAGCGCACGAATATTCTACCGACTGAGCTACCCCCAGAAACTATACATGGCACTGTCACAATTCTTCCCTTTATATCCACACAACTCAAAATGGGCTGACTAGACGCCAGAAATCCATCTTTGGGTGCACAGAATTCTGTGTGACTTAAATTGTGGCTTTCTGTTAACGTACAGTAATGAATATATTATACAAATCTGGTTTTCAGATATTTGTATAATATAAATAAGGTAAGCCTCCCTAAGTTCACCACCTTATGCAATTTATTTTTAAATTGGTGATAAAGTCATATTTCGAAAGTATAAAAAAATGCGTTGCAATATTGATACTAAAGAGCATCTGAAATGAACATTTCGTAAAGAATGAGGTACTCTTCGTAGAAGAACAAAAGAGGCAGGGGGTGCAACTGGTGAAGTTAGGAAGCATGTTTTCCATAAGTTCGCAAATTGTGTGCCTGTTGTAAATTCAAATAATATTTTAATATCATAAAAGTACAGGTGTATTATATTTTAATACAGAAAAAATCGTGATAGTAGGAATTAAACAAAGTTTTATCATTAATCAAATATTACAGGATTAATAATTTTACTATTCCTTCACCTTTAAAACACCTAAAATATAACTCATTTAAAAACTAAAATTAAAATGTAATCAGTTATTTGAACTGTAAACTGTTTAAAACGATCTCAGAGAAGCAACAACGAATGATCCTAAGTTAGCCATGGAAGATCATGCAGTGGCGGACTTAAGAAGAGTTCCAACATTTAATAATAATATCATAATATAGGATATTACTATAATAAATGTAATTCTAAAAACACAGCAGAAAGTACACAAAATAAGGTTTTGAAATTATATATTACATTATGTAAATGCATTGCTTAAATCCGTTGGATGAAACGGATATGTAGGGGAGACTCGGCTAATTTTCGCAATATTAAGAATTAAATCTATCATATCTTAATCAAAATGTTTAGTGAAAAATATTACCAAGGTATGCAGACATGAACGAAATCTTTCATTACCAAATGAGATAAAGTGTCCTTATAAAATGCAAATATATTAAGTTGTACATACATTACAATTTAAAAAGACCAACTCTGGTAATTCCGCAATAGTGCGGATAAATCGGCATTAGGACTTGGCTAATTCCGCAGTCGTAAATAATTGTGAAATACATTAGGAAAGTAACATAAAAGGAACAATTCATATGTAACAATGCTCAGCTTTATAGCTTTCGATGCTTCACTGTATTGCCGACAGAGGTGTCGACCAATATCCTTGATTTTTTTTCTGTAGCACTGCATAGGTCATGCCTTCTGTTGACAGCCTCTCAAAACTTACTTTCACGCTATTGTAAAGCCGCAGTAAAATCATACATGCACTACTGCGGAATTACCCGTACTACGGAATTAGCCGACTTTCCTCTACGTAGCAAATCTTATATCGGCAACCACAGTTAACAAATTATGGCGAGTAGGCCTACCTTATAGCAAAGAGATAGGAGGTACTGATAATGCACCTTGCGTATTCAACGATGTTCTACCGCATTATGCATCAAATTGCTGCTGTCAACTTTTGGCCAAATAACGGAAATTACGAGTGGCGAACTTCGCAGATCTGGTGAACTTAGAGATACCTACCTTAGAATAAATTATTCCAAACTATTCAAAGGAATGATTAGGTCGTTGCCGTCGTTGTCGCTTCAAGACCAGCACCACAGTAACAGCACAATTAAATTGCAACAACACACTTAACTTATGTTAGATGATGAAAATATCGATCGTATCGTCCCAACAAGTGGAATATCGAATAAATGTTTTCTCGTTCACTTCCCCCATTTCTTCCACTGAAATTCTTTTAATTTCTAACTCAGTGCTATTTTTTAACTGTCGTAAATGCAGATCATCTGCTTTCAAGGCTTGCACTGGGGTATAGTAATAAGGTTTAAGATGTAATAAACGTGTTGCATTTTATTTTTACAGATGATAGAGACACAGTCTACTATATACAGTCACGAAGCTTGAGTTTTGAGGGTGCTAGAAACAATAGACTGTGACAGTACTATTTTGCATTGCCTGTAATGAGGCGAGATTAGCGATCCTAGTGGTGAGCAACTATCTAATGTTTGCATATTTACTACGTATTGAGCTTCGCGACTGTATATACTAGACTGTGATAGAGAGAAGATAGTCTGCTGAGTTATTATTAGAGATTTTTGTGGGGAACGTTCTAGCTTCCGTTAAAATTGTTTAGAGAGCTTTTTCTGTTCAAAACCGACTCCACGTTTTCAAATTTATTCACTAATTTATGCACTGCCTGTCTTGTTGGCGGTCGAGTATTCTTAGATTTAGCAATAAACGCCGTACAGACTCGGCGAGGCGATTCATAGGCTATTTATATTATGTCTTGAATATGAATACTTTCTCTTGTACGGTCAACTGGCCACTGCCAGTCTATGCGGTGTCTCAAACGATACTGCACTAACAAAAATCGCATTGGCGGGTTCAGGAGAATCGGGGATTTCAGTGGGCTGTAGACGGTAGACTAGCTCCGGTATATCCACATGCCGTAAGTCGGTATACCAATACAATAACATCTCTGTATAATAATTTTATTTGTAATTAATTTATCCACCTTTGAAATAAAGAAAAACAGGAATAGTGATGGATCAGAAATAATCTTTAATGGCACTTTTAATTTTGATTTTTGAATAAGATTATGAGATAAATGAAACGAGCTACTTGTTATGTCTCTACAGAGTGTTTCCGAGGTGGTGTTACAAACTTTCAGGGATGATGATGAATGGCACATGTATCAATTTAAGATCAGGAACCATGGTCCGGAAATGACTGAGTCGAAATTTATAAGCAAAAATAGTTGTGTGGAAATGGAATTGTAATTTGGCACCACGTGCCCACCTTCCCTTAACCTTTGGAACAGTTGTGGAAAGATGGTATGCGCCGGATGTCTCCTACGTGGGTACTTGTATCGATACAATCTGTGAGCTTGTCTACTGTTCCCATTGGCTCATCCGTATTCGAAAATCAGGTCTGCTTATTCCGCTCTCGTGTACTCCTCCATTTCACTAGGACTGATCGACTGGACACTGCAACTTGTACACATACACTGCTGTCTACAGACGTGCATATCAGGACCGACCATGTCTGTTACACATTACGTCATCTGCATTGCTTTAGTGTAGTTTCCTGTCCCCATTCCACAGACAGCGCATTGAATGGAATACTGTAAGTAGACAACGTAAACAACGTCAGATGAATAGAGTATGTGTAAGATGTACAGAGAAATACACATAAATAAGGTGTATAGAGGAATACAATTATTTCATTTCCACAGAACTATTTTTGCTTGTAAATTTCGACTCGGTCATTTTTGAACCATGGTTCCCTATCTCAAATTGATACATGTGCCCTTCGCCATAATCCCTGAAAGTTGGTAACAACACTTTGGAAACACCCTGTATACCTACATCACTATTTTGGAGAGATTAATTATATATAAGGAACAGATTTGATGAAGTCATTGCTAGAAATTTATTGAAACGTGGGACCAATGCATCATGTGTATCACATTACTTGTTCATAAGCAAAACATTATGCTGCACAGCAATAATAATTAAACCTGGAGCATTTAGATTCCATTTGAATGACAGTATTTGGAGAGTAAAAGCAAGGCTTGAAGCTATAAATGTTTTCACACCACAACAATAATTTAATTCTGTTTTGTTATTGCCCCTAGCGTGAAATAAGTAGGGTACATTAATTCCATTGTTTCACACTAACTCTCTTTTTGTGTAATTGCTTTTGTTTACAAATTATAGCAAGTTCTAGCAACTCCAGGCCATTCAAATTACTCAGCGTAACTTTGGTTAAAACAATTCTCTGAATTCACTCTAAGTGTGGGAACGTCAGCATATGTCTTCAGTATTGCAGATTTATGGTAATATTTCATGGCTGACCAACTGTTTACATGTATTTCCCTTTATCTGTCAAACAAGAGTGTTACTGAATTAATTCAACACTGATTTTACTAGAAATAAATGCCGCTAAGTTTCAGTATTAGGCGCTTACAATAATGAATTAAGGCTGGTTCACAATAAGCCGGGAACGGAAACGAGAACGAAAACGGAAACATTGTTAAAATAAATGTATTTAAATATGAGCATTCAAAATTAACTACAATACGACAATAGTTAGTTGTGAATGCTCACATTTAAATACATTTATTTTAACAATATTTCCGTTTTCGTTCTCGTTGTCGTTTCCGTTCCCGATTTATTGTGAACCAGCCTTTAATACCAAGCCAAAGAAATGTACATGTAATTTCAGATTTAATTATTGCAATCAGATGGATATGATTCTAAACTTTTTACATCGATATAATTTAACACACACATATCAAAATTTGAATTGGTACAAAAATTCAGAAGAACAGCTATATAGTATACTTTCGGATCCCGATATACTTTTAAGTATCGTTCATGGGATGTTGAAAGTTCGGGAATCAGTAGTAATCTACACATGACTGCTAACTTCTGATTTTATTTTACTTGGTAATTTAACGACGCTATATCAACTACGAGGTTATTTAGCGTCGATGGAATTGATAGCGAGATGTTATTTGGCGAGATAGGACTGAGGATTCGCCATAGATTACCTGACATTTGTCTTATGGTTGGGGAAAAACCTCGGAAAAAACCCAAGCGTTAGATCAGAATCTAAGTAAGGATTAATTTTTTGGTCCTACAAAATATATCTGTAATGGTGACAATGATTATTATTAGAGGAGAAAAATTCGCTCCGGTGCGCCGGTTCAAGTTTGTCGACTATGGGGAAGTTCGATATTCGCCTATGTTCGCTATGCAGGAGGAGGCCTGTCGTGTTTGTCCCACCTTGTTATAAAATATTCGCTGTCCTCTACTCCCATTCCTTTATGTTTTAACTGTTTAAAAATTTTAGCGCAGATCTTGCGATTAGTTTTTCATATGAAATAAGACGAATTTTAGTCCACACCTGTGGAGCAACGGCTAGCGCGTCTGGCCGCGTAACCAGGTGGCCCGGGTTCGATTCCCGGTCGGGACAAGTTACATGGTTGAGGTTTTTTCTGGGGTTTTCTCACAACCCAATGTGAGCAAATGCTGGGTAACTTTCGGTGCTGGACCCCGGACTCATTTCACCGGCATTATCACCTTCATCTCGTTCAGACGCTAAATAAAAAAAGTTGTTGATAAAGCGTCGTAAAATAAACTACTTAAAAAAAGACGAATTTTATAATGTCATGGTTGCCTCTCTCATATTCAAACATTGCAGGACACTATTACCTACACAGTAATTTAAATGGCTTTCCAGGAGAATTTATTGACTGAAGCGAATAACAACCAAAAATACTTTATCATAATATAAAGACTATGGAAGAAGAAGGGAAGCTGGGATACCCACGAGGCCAGATTTTTGCTGTAACCTTCAACTGAACTGTCCTGTTAGATCTCACCCTATAAATCCTATAAAAGGAGCTTATTATACAGGGTAATTGAGGAGGAATAGAATATTTTAGATGGGTGATACTATGGACTATTATGAGTAAGAAACATCATGTAAGCACGTGTCAAATTTTCATTCGTTGTGGAGGTACAGATGTTGGAAATTTATACGTAACAGAAGTTACAAGTAACAAGATTGAGAGATAAATAACATAAATTAAATTTATTGCGTATTTATATGGTATCAATGCATTACAGCAGTTGAAGGTAATGGTTAAAAAATCCACTACCGGCTTCAATGCACTTTCCCGCTCTGTTGACAAACGGGAAATGTTGCTCTTCTGAGATCGTCCTGGCGTTCTTTAATGAGGGCTGCACTAGTCATAATGCGAGCGACAAATTCGTTCCATGCATTTACTTCGTTTTCGTACACCTCTCCTTTCATTCACACCCACAGACAAAATGTTGACGGGAGTAAGGTCTGGAGACCACGGTGGCCAATGCAGTGACCATTGCGGCCGATCCATCATTAGAGGAATGTGAGATTTTGATTGTGTTACCTGACGGCTAAAATGTACATGGACTCTGTTAGACTTGAATAACTACCCATCCTTTTAGCCAAGAGAACCTCATGCAGCCACACATACTATTCCTTTATACGTAGTCATTTGTCGTGCCTTCTTAGCATTTGTAAGGGTTGCTATGCGTAAGGTTCAGACAGCTGTATCTTTACACTCATCGAAAACTGGACATATGTTTACATGAACTTCATATCCAGACTATTGCAAACCCTAGTAATGCCGCACTTCGATTATTGTGACGTTTTGTTAAGTGACCTAAGTTCTGAACTGTCAGTCAAGTTACAGCGAGCTCAGAATATGTGCGTCAGATACGTGTGCAACATCCGACGATATGATCACATATCACCGTCCTTCGCAAGTCTCTCGTGGCTCCGACTTAAAGAACGCAGAACTTTACACACTTTGTCTTTACTCTTTCGAATTCTGCACACTTCAACACCAAATTACCTTTCGTCTCGTTTCTCTTATCTATACTCTAACCACGACGTAAATACCGTCTTATCTGTGGCATGCTAAGTATACCTCTTCATAGAACATCTTGTTATTCGTCATCTTTTACAATATCCACCTCTCGTCAATGGAATTCCTTGGCACAAAGTATTAGGGGCTGCAAGACAACAAACACCTTTAAGAACAGCTTAAAAGATAACCTTATTAGCATTTCACTCCAATCATACTGATTTAGACTGTCACTGACTACACTGTTACTTTTTTCTTTAGACATCATCCTGATTGTGCTGTATTTTAATTGTCTCATAATAATCTCTTTCTATTATCTAATATTATTTGAAATATATTAACATTCTATGTATTTTAGTTTAATTCTGCTACCCAGTTTATTTCAGTGTTTAATTAATAGTTCATAGTATTTTGTTGTTTAATTTGTAAATAACTCTTGTATACATGTAACTCTCATCTAAATCAAATTGTTGAATTCTTTGTAAGTTCATGCATATGTTTATACACTTTTTGCTGGTTGAGTGGAAGAGAAGGCCTTACGGCCTCAACTCTGCCAGCTAAAATAAATCATTATTATTATTATTATTATTATTATTATTATTATTATTATTATTTCATACTACCAAACCATAAAATATTTACTATTACTACTGAATCAATCTGTATGTTTAATTATTAATCGTGTCATATGCTTCAAATGATTTAATAATATGTGGCAGTTTCAGTAGTACGTAATATTAATAGCACCATTAATTTTTTAATCATATTCATACAAATATGGAAGATCGAATACGATTAAACATCCTGAATTTCTTTGGACTATAGGTTGAATCCAAATATAAGTTGGTTATGCTGTAACTCCGAAACTATAACTGTTGATGCCATATTTCAAGTAAGTACCCCATATACATATACATATATATATATATATATATATATATATATATATATGTATATATATAATTCTAAATTTTAAGACAGAAAGATATGTGTTGTGCTATGTAGATGTTACGAGCTTGAAATTGAACGAAGAGAAAGGAAATGAGTTAATGAGCTAACTATCTTCCCGCATAAACAAAAATCTACTTACATAAATATAATAAACATGGTAGGGTGAGATTCATTAAGTAGAAACAAGACCAAAAATAGAAGAAATAAAACTAAATAAAACATATAACTAATTGTACGTAGAGTATATTCCTGAGAAAACAAAAACAATCAAGTCAGTAATATCTAGACACCTTGTCATTAAAACATGAAATGTAATTACACATCCAGAAGCGAAAAAAATATAAAAATACTATAAATTAAAAAGGAATTAAAATTAAATTGGAATCTCAAAAACTGAAAAACACAACTAATTCATAGGTAGGCCTATTTTAACTACAATTAGTGATGTTTCTGCAAGCAAAAAGGAAAATACTCTAGGTATCATAAAATAAATACACTACGAATATACACTTTAAAATGAATTACTACCTCAAGCAGGAAAATAAGTTATTATATATAATAAATATGCCACAAGTTTAAAAAAAATTCAACTACTTAACACATACTGACACACAAATAGACTACTGTTATTAGTAAAAGTAAAAAATTAAATAACTTCAATAGGAACATGAAATCAATAACTATAACAAATAAACTGAACGTGAACAGTAACTAAAGAAATAATTCCGAAAACTGTAACAGATAAGATGATTGGGTGAAATTAAGAGAAATAAAATTAATAGGAATAACAATAACAGCTGTGAAATTAAATTAAGATAAACCAAACCTGGCACAAAATTAAGGTAAATAACATGTCTACAAATATGAAATTAATAAACATCTCATAGCGACAGATGGAGTAAATAACATAATGTAAAAATACTGAGTTGATAAATACTCACCATAAAATAAAAAAGCGACACATGAAATTAATAATCACCCTCAAATCGTATTATGGAAATTACAACAAATAATATATAAATAGATTAAGTGGAAATAACCACTTGATTTCAAATAGTAACAAATTAGGTGATAAATAAATTAAGAGACTAATAAATTAGTGAATATACATGTTAAAAGAAGAAAAAATTAGGGAGGGATGTGAATAAAATATTAATTGAACATGAAATTAATGAATTGGCACCATGTAGAACAAATTTGGATAAATTACTTATCCACAATAGAAAAGAAATCAATGAAGTATGGCCAAGAACGTAGTTCTACGTTCATGAATTATCTTCCTCACTTCATTAGTGAGCCACTGCTGTTTTATTTATTACTTTTTCTGGCTTGTTTGTTTGTCTCATTTTTATTACGTGAAACTATATTTGCCAGAGAAAGCTGTTCTTGGGAAAATTGACGTAAAAATTCGTTCTGCATTTATTTCGTTTCTTGCATGAATGAATGAATGATTTACAGACTACATACTATGCTTATGATATGATATGATGCGATGCCATGCGATGTGATGTGATATATGATGTGATATATATGATATGATATACAGGATGTTTCAAAAATACGGGGCATAATTTCAGGTATGTATTTCCCACATGTAGACAATCAAAATAGTTCATTACAACATGTGCCCGGAAATGCTTCATTTCTGAGTTATGGCCTTCACAACATTGAAATTCAGCGGAACGTTTTTCTTTCCGCAGGTCGTTGTCATTACAGAAGATGTTCAAAATGTCCACCTCCTGCTTGAATACAGACCTCACATCGATGTCTCATTGACCTGCGAACACGATCCCAAACTCCAGGAGTATTGCGTATGTCCTCAGAACATGCCACAATTCGATTCCGAAGGGATTCCAAATCAGGCACCGGAGACGAATAAACCAATGATTTTAAATGGCTCCACAAGTAGAAATCGAGAGGGTTCAGATCAGACGAGCGTGGAGGCCAAGCAATTGGGCCACCTCTACCTATCCATCGATCAGGAAACCTTCGATCCAAGTACCGGCGAGCCGTACGACTGAAGTGTGCAGGAGCGCCATCATGCAAGAAGTGAATGTGTTGACGATTGATCAGTGGAGTGTCTTCTAAAACATGAGGTATGGTGTTTTACAGGAAGTTTGTGTACGCCTGCCCTGTAAGTCTGTTTACAAGTACATGGGGTCCAACTAATCGATCACCAATGATACCGGCCCACATGTTGAGGGAGAACCGCACCTGGTGATGAGATGGAACAGTTGCACGTACGCCCATACATGCTGATTGTGGAAATTTGTTATGCCATCTCGTGTGAACTGTGCTTCATCTGTAAATAATACTAAGGCAGGAAAGTTCGGATTTACACCACACTGCTGCAAGAACACTGACAGAACCTAACTCGTGCAGGATAATCTGCTGGTGACGGGGCCTGTACACGTTGCAAATGATAAGGATACAATTGATACTCTTTCAACAGTCTTCAGACAGTCGTATGAGTAACATTCACCTGTAACGCTACCCTTCGTGTGCTGATAGAAGGAGTAATGTTCACAGCCTCCAGAATCTCCTCCTGTACTTCTGGAGTTGTAGATCTTGGTCGTCCCCTTCCCAAACCAGGAGAGTTAAATTTTCCATACTCGCACAGACGGTAGGCCTAATGGAGACGTACAAATGTCTTCCGATCTGAACATTGTCGCTATGGGTAACTCTCCTGGTACAAACGACGAGCCAGCGCAGCATTGCCGTCCGCCTTACCGTACATGAAGTGTATCTCTGCCAGCTCTTGATTTGAATACATGTCGCACAGTCTAACGCCTACACAACACTGAATGTAACCTTCGCCTCGGAATGAACTGTCAGAGTGCCCTCTTAATGTCTCCTTTGACGGCAACGACCTGCGGAAAGAAAAACGTTCCGGTGAATTTCAATGTTGTGAAGGCCATAACTCGGAAATAAAGCATTTCCGGACACATGTTGTAATAAACTGTTTTGACTGTCTACATGTGGGAAATACATATCTGAAATTATGCCCCGTATTTTAAACACGCTGTATATGATGTGATATGATATATGATGTGACATGATATATGATGCGATATGATTATTTCTGAGCCAACTTTATAATTCATAGTTATGGTGGACCATTACATTTCTGCTTTTCGATCCACCATCCCTTTAATTCATACCACCCTTTTCTATTAATATATTCATTTGCCAAGCAATTCCTGATTACTTCATATTCTTTTGTTTTAAATGAATTACTGTCTATTCTTCCCTATCTATCCTATTCTATTCTCTCTTCCAACCTAGTCTGTCTCTCTTCCATTTCTCGCTTTCCTATTAATATTACATATTCCCTTCCTTAGTCATTTATATTATTTATTTATTTTATTCTCTATTTTCAAATCGATCTAGGCCTACTTTTACTCATTATTTTCCAGCTATTTTCTCCGAAATTATTTATTTACATTGCCCTTTTCTCAATTTTATAACACATCACTTTCCCTACTAATCCGTCCTCTATTTACGTATTTAACTTTCTCTCTTCACTTCACTCCTAAATTTCCTCTTTTATTACTGCTTTCCATAAATTTATTTCATACAGTATTCGTATTCAGTGTTTGAGCCGATATAGACTGCTGTGATAATTCATTTCGCCGTTCTACAGCCACAGTGTGCACCGAGCTTGTGTGCGCCGCTGAATTATTGCGCTTGCTTTGCGTCTCTTGTATTCCACAGTGACGTTCTTCGGCTTTTTTACTCGTGTTGGGATGTCCTTTTCTCATTTTTGTACTCGTCTCCACGTTTTCATTCTCTCAACGTTTGAATTTCGAGGTATTTTTGAAGTTCACAAATTTTTACGAATATTTTTATAGTTAAGGGTTCAATTTACCATGGATAATTTTTTTTGCGTGTATTTAATCCATCGATAGATATCGTAAACTTTCGGAGCAATTCATATCATACACATCAACTAGCGGTCGGAACGCAGTTTTCGAGGCATGTTTATCCTATCAGTCTCACCGGCTAATTACATGGAGTTTTTTATGGTTACGGGACTCCCTTGCCTACATGGTGGTATTTTTTTTTTGTTTCGCTATGATTATTTTTATATAAGTTATAAACGATTCTAATGTAAAACATTTTTTGGGTATTGTTACCAAGCTTTGCCGACCTACCATGTCAAGTACAAAGACGTAGTTCTACGTCTAAATTAAGTTCATGTTTTGATTAAAGGAGAAAAAATATGCACATAAAATAAAGCAGAAATTATACATGAATTTATAACTATGCTTCCAAACAGAAGTAAAATTTTCAGTATAAAATAAGGATTCATGAGTCATGAGGTTATTGAATAATTAATTAATTAATTAATTAATTAATTAACCTGCAGAAAGAAAAAAATGGGCAGTGAAATTAATTTGTCGTTCCCAGAAGTGACAAAAATTGAATCAAAATTTGCATGGTAATAAAATTACTTTATATTACAACACGAGAATAACATTTTAGAAACCACTGAAATACAATTACGTATTAAAATTTTTGTCTCTCAATGTGTCCTTAACTGAACTGACTGTTCAGACATGAAGATTTTTCATATATCGTTTGTAGGAAGACTCTGGAAATAAATACAAAACGAACACTTGCATATCGCTTTCAGGAATAAAAATAAGAGACATTAAAATGTTTGTTTATATTTTATGAAGTTCTCCCTTGTGACAAGAAGTAAAATTAAATTTAATTTAATGGAGCACCCCTCCCAGCATGAGGATAAAACATTACGATTATTATTATTTTCTTTTTACGTCTTCCATTTGTTGTTGTATAATTTTGCTTTTATATAATTTTTTCATTTCATTTTTTCTTTTTCGTTTATAATATTTGTTTCTTTCGTTTACTGTTGTGACCTGCCTCTGCAAATTTCCTCTATGCTACGAAAGAAAACACACCACACATTTCAAACAAGCACATATGAAAAAGGTTTAGAGCTATAGTGGGCCAAGCGTCATTTATTGAAATCGGAGAAGGCAAGGGTTAAAGCTAAGTGAATACCATAGTTTAATGAAGGTTAACATATCATTTAGTTTTGATGTGCATACTTTATATTACTTGCTATATGTCTCATTAAATTATAGTATTCAATTAATTTTAACCGTTGTTTTGTACGATTTTAGTAAATGGCGCTTGGCCCACTATGGCTCTGAACCCTTCAATCATAATATGAACTCTACAGATAAATAAACTAAAGTTTTGGTGCTGAAACGTGCAATAAATCGGTTTTGATTTTGATGACATAAAAATTGGAAAACGACCTCTAAAATTACAGTAAAAGTTGTGATTGAAGAAAGTACTAAAAAAAAAAAAGGATTGAATGTTTCAGCGAAAATTATTCTAATTGATTCTTAGAACTCGCATAAGTAAAAAATATTAATTTCGCGTATTAAATAGAGACTTTTGTCGTAGTTTGGATCGTGTGAATATCAGTAAGGAAATTGTTTACGTCAATACGTCTATGAGCAAGGACCATTCGACAGGAACAGTGTTACATGTATGTTAGATGCAAGAAAAAGATTTAAGTTGAGTCAGCGCCTAGATACTTTTAACTGTTGATTAATCAATGGATAGTGTGATGGTAGTGCAACCTGTATCTAAAATAACCTGAAAGTAAAGATCTCTTAATATTCTGCATTTTACTCGTATTTTATCGGAGTTACAATAATTTTCAATTTGTTATTTCTTTTTGTAATTTTTAACTTGGTTATTTAACGACGCTGTATCAACTGCGAGGTTATTTAACGTCGATGGGATTGGTGGTAACGAGATGGTATTTGGCGAGATGACGCAAAGGTTTCGCCATAGATTACCTAACATTTTCCTTACGGTTGGGGAAAACTCGGAAAAAATCCAACTAAGTAATCAGCCAAAGCGGGAAACGAACCCGCTTCCGAGCGCAGGTCCGGATCGGCAGGCAAGCGCCTTAGTCAACTGGGCTACGCCACCCTTTATTTTTACAATAATTAAAGGAAATGTTATGTGTAATCGATTGAAGTAATTTTTATGTGTAATATTCTAGGTGCCTTATAGTATTCCATGCGTTCCGTCTATATCAATTTTCTATCTAAATAATAATCACTATTATTTTCTGTCTACCACATCTCTCACTCAGAATTTCACCATTACATGTGAAGAACATTTAACATATTCATATGGAATGGCGAAATGCGGAGTGAGACAAGTGGCCAACAGGTTTGGAGCTTATATAGACACTTCTTTTCAGCTGCAATTTTACTTGCAAGGACGCGTTTTCGCGTATCCTTTAAATGTGTCTGCTCCCATTAATTAATTAATTAATTAATTAATTCATTCATTCATTCATTCATTCATTCATTCATTCATTCATTCATTCATTCATTCATTCATTTTTATGGTGTATTTTGACCAATGTGTATATGTTAAAAAGTATTCTCTTAATAGTGAAATGTAAATTTAAGTAGAGAGAAAATAAATAATCTGCAAGTTCACAGGGCTAACGGCTTCAGCAGCTGGTTACCTGGTTCTAATGAGTGCGTTTATTGTACAATTTAACATGGAAGCATAAGATAGTTAGTCTGCCTGCCATTACTTTTCACTCTGACTCCACCCCTATCTGACTCATCGATTGATGAGGGCATATTTAAACTATTGGGGTTCAAAATCTGATAGTTAAACTTCAGAAACCATAATTGAGAATATCTTGACGTAAATAAATCCATGTCGAAGGATCGCTATGCCTAAAAATTAATTTTTAAATAAATATTTTGAAACCGAGATCTCACTGTAAATTTTTACTGATATATTAGATAACACGTAGTAGTTATATCTGTTGAATTACCGGTGTGATGAGCACTGTAGCATCATCTAATTTCACTTCGCATATTTTGTAGGTAAACATTTCCTCTGAGATCAGAAATTATATGTCTTAAATGAGAATTGTATTGGATTTAGGCAAGCTAAGCTCCTATTGAATGAGTACGATAGAACGCAGATTGCCAACATTTTCTTAATGCCGTCAACCGAAGAAAAAAATAGCATTTCAACAATGACTTAATCCGAGTAGTAAAACTAGAGAAAGTGTAGTGAAAAATATCTTCATAGATATTATAAAGCCAGTATTTGTTTTCAGGTGTGTTGTGTAATGGATTTTGTTCCATTTCTTCTGGAAAAAAGTACTTTTTCAAAATTTGCATCTATCTTCGCATTCAGGTGAAAAAATATAGGTGAGAGTGTAGCAGTCGTTACAAATGGCTAAATTAGCGATAAGTACCAGAAGACAAATCGTGTGATTTAGGCATTTGTGGCAGATTCTCAAAAGTCTTTTCCGTCTTACATAAATCTTTTCAAGAAAGTTATATTCAACTTATAAATCGTTCTTTTAATAGTTTTTTTTCCTCAGCAGAGGAAATTTGTACTATAAACATGTACTAAATAAACTAACATTGCATTTAACCTGATTTAAAATAAATAAATGGAAAATTACCTTCAGGAATTAGCAAAATAGGAATAATACAATGAATATGCTGCTCTACGCTGATGATATTATAATAATAAAAGAAACAGAAAATAATTTGCAGAAAAATGTGTTTGAATTGGGAAATCTGTTAGAAAAATACGGACTTAAAATTTCAATTAATAAAACGGAAATAATGGCCTTTCAAAGACAGTACCCTCATAGATCCAAAATAGTAATAAACGGTATAGCACTGAAACAAATACAGAAATTTAACTACCTAGGATGTAATATAACTTATCAATGTAATCAAGATCTATATAATAAAATAAGTAAATTCCAGAAGAATTGTGGAATATTAGCAAGAACATTAAAAAGAAAAACAAGAAAGGAAACTAATTAAAAATTTTATAAAACAGTGGCGATTCCAACGTTAACATATGGTTGTATGGCGATAAAAGAAAAAGAATGGGATAAGATAAATACGGCAGAAATGAGATACTTAAGAGCTATTAAAGGATGTACAGTAAAGGATAAAATAAAAAATGAAGAAATAAGAAAAGAATTAGGCATTTGTCCAGTAAATGATAAAACGAGACAATAGTAAATTATAAAACGAGACAATATAGAAGGTAGATGAAGAAATAATTTGCAGAGGATGGATAAAACTCGTTACCCTAAAATGACACATGATTATCAACCACATGGGAGAAGATACGTTGGAAGGCCGATGAAGAGATGGAGACATGAGGGGCCGGAACAGGAGAAATATCCTAATCTATGAAGAGAAGAAGAAGAAGAAGAAGAAGAAGAAGAAGATGATGATGATGATGATGATGATAAAATAGTTTTGTATGTCGCGAATTTTCATAACTTACTTCAGTTACGATGGGATTATCATGACACATGATTTGAATATCTGAGTACAAACACTATTCAATTACTTCACTAGATAGAACTTTGGTGTAAAATATTACTGAAACTTCATGGAATAAGTAGGTTAATGCTTTTATTTAATTAGATGTGCAATGTTTTTACAAGTCCCCGAAGAACTGCTTGATTATAAATATTCATTAATTAATTAGGATAGAGTACAGAGCTTTCACTAATATTTGGTTGTTGTTTTGCAGTGTGAAGACAGACATACAGCCTGGGGGCGCTATGAGTCGCCTGTACATTGCCAATGCAAATAAACAAGACTCTGGCAATTACACTTGTTCTCTGGCGGAAGTGGCCTCAACTACCATCGCGGTGCACGTCCTCAATGGTGAGATTTGCTACTATTATTATTATTATTATTATTATTATTATTATTATTATTATTATTATTATTATTATTATTACGTCATGATTTCCATGACTCCGTAGCAGTGTTTCTCAAACTTCCTATTACAATGCTTTTTACGCGATTAGTTCATCATCTTCGTGGCCACAATATTTAGTCTTAGCGCATGTAAAATTTAATTTACCGTAACTAACAGTGACCGAATCTTAACATTACAACTAGGCAACGTTGCTTAAGGGCGAATAGCTCGTTTCGTTCTGCGCGGCTAAAAATCCTCAAACTCCACAAACTGATCGGATGGAAAGGATTATATTCAATTCAATTCAATTTATTAAGCCATTAAACATAGAGTGAAAGGCTTCGTCACAATACAGAAGGGAGGAAAAAAACACACATTTTAAAATACAGATATAATTGAAAGCAGTAAACTTTAATTAGAATGAAAACACAAAACATTTTAAACTCTATAATTAATGAAAACACTTCACTCTTAATGTAATAATTGTAAATAACTTTATTTATTAAAAAACAATTTCGTATGAATTTACGTTAAGAAACTCATCTACAGAGTAGAAAGGGTTAATTAAAAGCCAATTATAAAATATAGCTTTGAAACTATTGGTTGGTAACTTATAATATTGACTGGGAAGCTTATTATACAATATCATTCCCATGACAGAAAACTTTGTACTAGTTTTATGTAATCTACAGTATGGGATATTAATTTTTTCACTATTTCTAATTTCATGATCATGTATATTGGCTATTAATGAGTAATTGTCTATATTTTGTCGAGTGTAAAGGACTAGGTCGTGTATATATATTTATTTATGACAGTGTCTGTGATTGTTTGAAAAGAGGTCGACAATGTTGGAGATAGTTTGATTGACATAGAATTCTAATGGCTTTCTTTTGCAAAATCAAAACACTCCCAATTTTGCTACCATTTCCCCAGAAGATTAAGGCATACCTAATTAACGACTGAAAGAACGAAAAATAGGCACATCTTAAATAATTTTGAGAAACGCAAGTCAGTAATTTCTTTAATAAATATGTAACCCTTGATAATTTTGTGCATATATATTCGATAAGTTTTTCCCATGTTAAACTGGAGTCTATAAAATGTCCTAGAAATTTGGTATAGTTTTGTATGTTGTCTTTTTTATTACATGATTTAGGGTAATAGTTATATTGATAGTCTTTTCTTGATTAAGCAAAAAAACCATTAGATTCAAACCATAGCTGTGCGAGCTCCAAAAAAGGTAAAGAAAATTAAATATATACTTCCCGACAACTTTGGCAAATTAATGTTTCATGAAAACTTCATTGCAGCTGCCAGTTACCGCTTTGTACTCACAAACCAATTTTCGGAACTATCATCTGATAATTCATTAGAAGTACAATTTACAGGGTTATTTAAGGAAATTTTGGGTTGCCGGTCGAATACTGAAATTCAATCACAGAAGTCTCGAAAATATTAATTCCGTCTAGCAAGCGAAGTACTTGCCTGGCTTCACACGCTACTCGTCTCGTGAAATGGGGCAGAGAGAACATGGACCACTTTAACAATTGCACTAACACTTACCATTGTCTTGTTTAAACTATGTACACTAGAACACGCTATTTTTACTATCTACACTGCAATAAAGAATGTAGACCTACACCGATACAATATTATTTCCAATATTAAGTGTGTGTACAGTGTTGTGTATTGTAACGCAAAGTATTATTTTTTAAATTGTGTAAATTAGTGTAAATAATGTTTGATCATGTAAGGCTGCACGCATTCATTCTTTAAGATCGTGTAATAGTGAAAATAGCGTGTCTTAGTATGTATAGTGTAAAGGACTGTCAGACATTGATTACTTTCAAAAGTCGATTGTCAGAACGACTCCTATTCGTCTTTAGAATGTGATTTTTCTTCAAATAATACTTCTTTAGAATAAACCTATTTTTAATATATAAATTTTTCTTCATTATATTAATCATTTTTTCGACCCAAATTACCTTATTTAACATTAAATTGTACTTGTTCAATCCTTTAGAATTATATCTAACTTAACACATATATATTTTGCGATTATTATTATTTTTTTTCTCTAGTGATGTTTATATTTTATATTGTATTATTCTACTAGTTGAGTGAAAGAGAAGGCCTTATGGCCTTAACTCTTCCAGTACCAGTAAAAATAAAGGAAATGTACAAATAATTTAAATTGTAGGAAACGTCACCGTAGTATCAATATTTATTACGAAAATCCATGCCCAACGTTCTCCGAGGTAAAGTTTTGAATAATTAATAGAACGTCAACTGCATAACAGTCACCTCTTAGTACCTGTCCCACGCGCCAACATGACGTCACGCCAATATAGTCTATGAACAGTTAACTTTATCTCCATACATCCTGGGACAGAATACGAACACTACTGATCACATTAAAAATTTAACTTCTGACTGTAAAGTTTAATAAAATTGTTTTAATAATTATGTATTTTTAATATCTATTCTGTTTTATTACCACATAATCCCATACAAAATTAATAGTCATACAATAAACATAGCGTCCACCGGTGTGGAGTAACGGTTAGCTTGCCGGACAGGGAAACGAGCTGGTCCGTGTTCAAATCCTGAGTTCCTTAAAAGCCATAAGTAAGTAAATTTAACGTAATAAATGAAAGATTAGAGATAGTGTATTCCGAAAAATTTTTAAAGGATAAAGTTAGTAACCACGCGTAAAATTATAATCTTTTATATGCAAAGAACTTGGAGCTTTGAAATATGTATATATTTTGGAAAATTAAACTATACCGGTACTTTTTTTTATTATGTTTTTTTTTCTTCTCAGTTCCTACATTTATACATCTGGCACCAGCGTTTTTGGCGTGTGTCCTAGATATATATAGTGCCCAAGTTTGTGGTTATGTTGTTAGTGCTGCTGAGAATGATACCACTTCTTATACACATCACATCAGCCATTTGTCAAACACAGTTGTCAGACTGATTGCGGCAAATGTAAAACCAGGCCTGGGCATCGGGAGGGGAACTAGACTCTAAACGGGGATGCTTAATATTCATCCGTCACTAAATCAACGCTGCGCGGTGTTCGCCGGGGAAGAAAGGGGATGTAGAGAAATCATATGGTTCCCCGTGAGAGAGTAGAATCCGCTCTTGCTGCCCGGGCCTGTGTAAAACACTCGCGCTTAACGTTCCCATTACTTATTTCACACGCCAAAAACGGTGGCGCGGACTGTACTTAATTCTGAACCATGCGATACTAAACTGTAGCATAATGCATTTGTGTCACGTGTTCATAATTCGTATTCATATAACACGAATGCGTGCTTTTTAAATATTTAAATAAATTCCACATGCTCCTGGAATAAGACCATATTATCATTCCTAATGCACTGCCGTGTTTTAGAACTAACATTTTCAGTTGATGGTTATGATTTCCGTAATTCCCATTGCTCGCACGAGATGACTACGACCTCTATGAATAACCGTCACAGATAAAACGCTCAAGTTACCTGTTAACACCTGGCACGGCTTGTCGTATATCTCGGTTACACTAATCATATTTGACAATGCGCTGTGACATTCAGAGCATGGAAAGATTAATCATCCCGCCACCCACGTGACAAGTAGGCAACTTAATTGCCTTATGTAGAGGTGCAAGTTCGCCCAAATTGTTCCTAAACTAGTGTGTGTACATTGGAAATTATCGTGTTAGTTGTATTCGCGAAATAAAATCTCGTCTGCACTGTCTGACAAGTATTAATCACCGGAGCTACATTGCTGCATGAATTGCTTTGAACATGACACAATTACAGTGCATAGATTCTCGCTTCAGTTAATGACGTGCATAATGAGTCTATTATATATATCAAAGTATTTTTAGACCATACCTTTTATGGGCTTTTGTTTACGTGTTGCATCATCATCATCATAATAATCACATCATCATCAAAAGCAGCAGCAATATCCGTTCACTTATTAAACCTGTTTTTGTCTCCTGAAGATTCTCTTCTGACGTGGAAAATAATCTGACAATCGGTAATACTGCTAGATATACAGAATGTTTTTACGCCAAAATTTTAAGTCATAGAGGAACCCCTGTCCGGAAACATCCCATTTAATAGTTACTAATTTATTTTTGTGTGCGTGTGTGTGTATCTGTATCAGTGTTTTTTTTTTTTTGGTGCATTTTAATTTTTGTGTACACTGCCGGTCAAAAGTTTTCGATCACCTATCACAACTATGCATTTGGGTTAAAATAGGAATTTCGTTTTGAATATCCTATCATAACATAATGCTAGAGAGAGAAAATATTTATTTTGTTGGTCTATTTAGGTTTTCCGATCTGTTTGTACATTGAAATAAGGTATATAGGCCTAGTTGTTTTCATAGCTGATCGAAAAATTTTGACCGGTAGTGTATGTTTTAGTTTTCGTGTATTTTTTGTTTGTTTTCGTGTGTGCTTTGTATATGTATATGTTTCGTTTTTCAGTGTTTTTTTGTGTTACGAGCTTTTTTGCTTTTGTGCGTATTTTTGTTTTCCTCTGTTTTCGTTTTCCTCTATTTTCATTTCTAAAAGTTTTTTGTGTGTGTTTTAACTTTTATGTGGTTTGTTTTTCCTTTTGTGTGTTCTTGTTTCTGTTTGTTCGTGTATGTGTTTCTTTTTTTTTATTATTTTACGACGCTTTGTGGTTATCTAGCGTCTGAATGTCATGAAGATGATAATCCGGCGAAATGAGGCCAGGGGCCAACGCCGAAAGTTACCCAGGATTAATGGGTTGAGGAAAAATCCCGGAAAAACTTCAACCAGGTAACTTGTTTCCACCAGGATTTGAATGCAGTCCCGCTCGTTTCACGGTCAAGCAGATTAACCGTTACTCCACAGCGGTGGAAGTGTTTGTTTTGTGTATGTATATGTTTTTATGTGCTTTGTGTTTTTGTCTTTTTGTATGAATTTATTTATTTATTTACTTATGCCTATAACAGTGCAAAGCCCCAATTACAATAGACAGTACAGATATTCGTTAAAAAGAACATAGAATTGCATATAACATGAAAAAAGAGATGAAACGGATACAAGTGTAAAAACAAATTGAAATGGAAAATGAGAAAAGGAAAAAAAAAGAACAGACAAATAGATACTACCTAAACAAAAAGACGCAAATATAGATATAAATGAAAAATACATAATATAATAAATGAAAAATAGTTAAGTATAGATATCATAGCCAAAAATGTAAAATGTAGCTATAATTGGCAAATTACGGAGTAACGAATAGTAATATTATGTAAAATCAACTTCCTTGAGTATATTAATAAGAAAATGTTTGTAAGAAATGCAGAAATCTAGAAGAAAATGTTTGTATTCCATGTAAGAAATGCAGAAATATTGATCCCATGTTTTACATATTTCATTGAAATTTGAACACATTTTTAATTTGACTGTGTTCTTGTTGTTTTGTTTTCGTGTGTTTTTGTGTATGTTTTTGTATGTCCCTCTCTCTCTCTCTCCCCCTCCCTCTCCCTCTCTCCTAATAGTCTCTGTAACTTTGGGAGGACATGGTAAATACGTAAATAATTTTGTTTTCTTTGATGTAGGCCATAATGTTGCCATGGTGATGTTTGTAAATATTACGAACTTTATGCGAGTTGATACAGAAGCTTGTTTACAGAGTAGGCTTATATTAATATAGCCATCCGGCATCAAAACTCATAACTAGTGCACTGAAATCTAACCTCAGTTTAAATATAGATGTCCTCATATGGTGTTTAATTTATTAGGTTTAAGTATTACGTACCAACAATAATAATTTCGGTATCGCAAGCATAGTCACATTAAAACAGCTTGTTGGTGTGCATTTCATTTATGGAAGAACAAATGAAAATGGAAGGAAAGCTGCAAGGCTTTATAAGCGAAAATAGTATTCACGATGTCATAAAATAATGTTATAAATTTCAATCAAAGACACAACTATCTGCAAATGTTTATTTGCTACATGAATATAAGGTATATAAACGTTTTCGCCTTGTGGGGCTTCATCAGGTATATTAAAATTATGTGATCTGAACTTAGATTAAATGAGATTTATAAAAGCAAATACGAACAGTGTGTAATACATGGTGAAATTTATAACATTATTTTATGACATTACTAGACACATCTGAAATATAAAATGAATTGCAAATTATTCACAATGCCACATAACTTATCTTATGTTTATGAGAATTCGCCAACGTTTGCAAGAACAGTGAATCTGCAACCAAACTTCTGAAAGACGGCCTTGATTTCAATGCTAGCTTGATACACTATAGATATGTACATTAATGACGTAATAAGAGGAACTTAAAATACAAGACACTGAAAACCACATGATTACAGTGCCAATGGCGAGAATTGATCTTTCAATTAAAATGATGAAAGGAAAATAATATCCGATGAAATGAAGAAGAAGAGGAAGAAGAAGAAGAAGAAGAAGAAGAAGAAAAAGAAGAAAGAATAAATTTTATATTATATTGACAGTTTTTATTACATTTCACCTATTTTTAAATACATCTCAGACATACTCTATGAGTTTCGTAGATTTGTGCGTGACACTTGTTAAAATTTAAAACTGTTAAAAGTTTTATCACTATAATGGTGTGACAGTTATTAAATAAAAACAGCACTACATTAAAGTATGAAAGTGGAATTACAGGGATTCAAACACAAAAAATAGAATTATGAGTTCCTAATCACTAGATCTCGGCAGTTGGTGACTTAAAAAACCACTGAAAAAAACTTAAATTTCTGAAAATATAACATTAAAATTTAGAAGAAGGTTTTGATTTTAATAGTAAAATACAAAAAAATAGTATACTTTCATATGTGTTAAATACATTGCGACGAAATTCAGTCATTAACTGTCACAAGAAAAATTTCTCTGCTTTCTTTATTTTCCTCATTTTTACGTCTTCACTTGTATGATACAATATGTTGACTGCGAGCACTGTGGCAGCAGTATTTGTTCTGCTGTCCTGAAAGGGAGGAAGCACGTAATACACGTGATCAGGAGTCAAGACAGATGCAGACTTCAGGATGAATTCTTGTAAGACGCAATCGAATTGCGTAAGGAATCTGCAGAATGTTCTTAAATATAGACTACGACTACAGCGTAAATATGTCCGTTCATAATCAGAAAAGGCAAAAAAGAATAAAAAGAGAACATTTTCCTAAAAAAAATTACCAATACACAATAAAATACCGAAAAATGCAAAAATAAAATAAAATAAATAAAAGTATAAGCTATAGGCCTATTAGTTCGTTTTGAAGTGTAATAAGTTCGTATAGTTTTATCCTGCATTATCTGTAAAATCTCAGAAAAAGTTGATATTTCACCAACGTCCGAGCCCTAAAAATCACTTTGAAGTATGTTAGACGATATCATGCGACACTGCCATTCCTTGAAGCATTTTTAATGGCTATCTATGCCCATAACTTAGATGTGTTTGAAACCACACTTCAATCCCTAAGATTAAATATCCATGGCGCTACAGCCCGTGAAGGGCCCAGGCCGACCAATCGGCTGCTTGCCTCACGCCCACATGCCGAAGCAGAGGTGGACGATCATACAACCAGAATGGAGGTATCGTGTGGTTAGCATGGTGATCCCCCCAACCGTTATAGCTGGCTTTAGCAACCGGATTTCGCTATCGTAGCTCCTCAAGTGTATCACGGTGCTGGGTGGGCACCGATACCATACACTGGCCGAAATTTCATGAGAAAATTTCTTCCTTCATGAGGACTCGAACCAGCGCGCATTCCGGAACGCGAGTCCTAGGAAGAATGCCATAGACAAGCGGTAGCGAAAATGTAATTGTGAGCCGAACCACTGTGTAACCTGCAACGTGCATAGTACCTATGGAGGGAGGCGAACGCCCGAAGGGGAAGTCAAGCAACTGTCTGACTTATTAACGGATTTTCATTTTCCTTACGTCAAGTACTTAAATATAATTTTATACAGTACAAGGTTACAAACTAATGTTTAGTACGCGTAACAAAGAAAGAAATGAACAATAATGAACAATATCACAACCTAAAATTAACTGTCTTCAGAATGTCTCTGCGACAAAGTTCCAAAATCAGGAATTATGTCACTTACTGCCAGTCGTAGTTGATGACGATGGTATTTGTCTGTCAGTCGTGATCTAAATTTCGTTTTTACTATTTTAATTGTTGAAAATAATTTTTCACAAACGTAAGTTGTAGCGAACATGGCTTCAACAGAGCAAGCGAAAGAACGAAGCTTCGGATATTTATTTTTTGGCAAAGATTTGAAAGTTCAACATTTGTCAAGTCCTTATATCTAGCTTTCATTTGACATCACATAGTAAATCAGTAAGTTCAAATTGAAGATCTAACCGCATTATTCGTATATCTGCTGGAAAAGGGTCGACGTACAGAGATGATGATGATGATGATGATGATGGTGATGATGATAATGACGGTGATAACAACAATAACACTTAACCTTTTAATGTTTCATCAGTAACATGTAGTATAATGCCGTTTTATGTTATACGAGCGTTTTCCTCGTAATACTTGTGAACAAATCATACATTTAATATTCTCATCATATTGACAGCAAAAAAATGCGCCCTCCCATCCTACTTGGAACTTTCGTACATGGTTTCGAGAGAGACGTATGCCACTCGCAGGTCAGAGACAAATACAAATGGAACGGAGTTTGACTCCAGTGAGTGAGAGGGTGGGGATTGGCGGAGGTTAGAAGCAAGCGAAATGCACAGCTATCAATGCGAGCCACAATGTCTCTCGAGTCACGTTCTCGCCACGGCTGTCTTAGACCACGACACCACGCCGCGGGACAAGATTAAATGTAGTTTGCATTAAATTTCTTTGTTTGCTCATTCGAGAATATATAATTTTCTTTTATCGTAGCCATTACTAAAGCATTTTAATGAGTGCGCATCGAATGGTTTTGTATGTAGCACATTGCACTAGAAAATTTCCATGCATTTGCATCGTTTACTTTCTAATGGACAGACTTTTTATTTTTGTGCAGTTTAGAACTTAGGAACTTGTTAAAAATTGGAACCGGAACAGCGTTACAGCTCGCCTGTATTTTTTAGCCATCTTTTCTGAGCAACTTTGTGTTTCTTTCCAGCTCAAGGGGACGCCATCCTTAATTGTCTCTTTTTAATTCCATCCAAGTTGCCTTCATTATCTCCTTTTTGTTGTAAGGAGGACTGTATGGAGTTCAAAGTCGCGGATTGAGAGCTTCTCACATGTCTGCCTCACACTTACTTCCATATTTCTGCTCATTAACTATAAAAATCACCTACAGGCAAAAGCAAATAATTTGTGTATTGTCTTATAAAACTTGAAATAAAAATGTTACATTTGTATATTGGTAGGATTCTGTTACAGAAAGGTCTTTGAAGTGAAAAGTATCTAGTTTCTAATTAAACATTTATGGAACTCCTATATTTATAAGGTTAACAATTCATTGACTGTAATAAGATCGCTGCCGTTCATGCAATGTCTACTCAGCAGCTTGGACCTTGCATCAGATCATCTTTCCTGAACTAAAAAAAAACCTACATTAACTTTGCAAGTCATACTTTCTCCTATATGTGTATGAAAGGACAGATCTGATTAAGTTTTCTTGCATTCAGACCACATTAGAAGGGTTCAGAGCCATAGTGGTCCAAGCGCCATTTATTAAAAACGGAGAAAGCAAGGGTTAAAGTTAAGTGAATACCATAGTTTAATGAAGATTGATATATCATTTAGTTTTAATGTGTATACTTTATATTACTTGTTATATGTTTCCATTGAATTATGGTAATAACTTAATTTTAACCCTTGTTTTCTACGGTTTTAGTAAATGGTGCTTGGCCCATTATGGTTCTCAACCCTTCATTTGGTCTGTTTTGCGCACAATCACGACGGGAAAGATGTGGGATGATTGAAATACGTCTACCGTATTTCGGTGTGTATAGTTCCCACTTTTTTTTATCCACAATTGGAGAGGAAAAAGATTGGGTGCGGCTTATATTCGAAATAATTAATAGCCACAGTTCGGTTTAAAGCAATTTATCAATATTAACACTACATAGCTTGTAAAAGGTATAACCAATTTCTTTATTTGTCACCTGATAACACTGACTGATCATCACTTTACTCGTCACTGTCCTTGTCAGTCTCGCTCGATCCTTCGCTCCAGGTTATATGAGCCACACAGCGTCGTCTTCAGTTCCGTCCATCATCGCGTCGGAAATGGATGTTCCTTTGAAGTTCTTTTCAGACTGATTCCCCATTGCAGCTCGATTTTCACTTCTTACGCATAGAATTGCAACTTAAATTTCGTGATGTAATTTATTGGTATGTATTCGAACCATACTTTGTTGATCAGTGACCAATCTACTTAAGTAATAACAGTGAAAGAATATAAACCACCTCTTAACTACTATTTATTTATGAATTATGTTCATTCATTCATTCATTCATTCATTAAAATAAGCTCTATGTTAAGTTATACAGGATAAACCAAACTATTATGTTCACGAACACAATTATAGTAATATGAGCATCTATAGATATTTAAAATTAGATTATTACAGTTTGCAGATGATGTAATATTATTTTTAGAATCTGAGGATGGCCTCCAACATTCTGTTTTCCAATTACAATTCATTTCTAAGGAATAAGGGATGGAAATTTTAGTTAATACAACTAAAGTAATAGGATTCATCTGAAAAAAAAAATCATCTCCGCAGCAAAATTTGCCATTAACAAACCTTTAGAACAGATCCCATATTTTATTTGAGTTATCATTTAAGCTATGAAGAAGATAAAGATACTTCTACAAAATTTAATTATATTTTAAATATTCAATTAATATCATTAATAACATTTTCAAACCATCTCTTGTCCAAAAACATACAAGAATTAAAGCCTATGAAACAATGGCGTGACCTGTTCTCATGTATGAAGCTTGGACCGTATGTAAATGTGATGAACACCGAATCACTGCCAATGAAATGAAGTTTTTAAAAAGAACCGCTGGCTATGCTAGATTAGACAAGAATAAAAATTAGGATATTTTTTAAATAATTAAATATTGATGAAATTTTAGAAAATATTAAAAATTATAGACAGAAATAAAAATCTGATATGAGCCGTTCAGAGCAAAAGTGGTGTAAGTCAAAATTGGGTAATGAGGTCTAAAGTAAAAATTCTGTCAAACACAGCGCAAAGTAGCAATTAATATTCAATTTATTTAAACTATTAGTAGTCGGTGGATAGCAAGAAGGACATATTAATTGCCACTTTGCGCTGTGTTTGACAGAATTTTTACTTTAAACCTCATTACCCAATTTTGACTTACATCACTTTTGCTCTGAACGGCTCATATGCTCAGGATGCCTAGATAAAGGATACACGTCAAGCATTAAATTACTGACCTTTAGAAAGAAGATCTTTGGGCTATCTGCTGAAACAATGGAGTGAGACCGTAATAGACCACCGGGCTTAATACAGTGCGTCCGCAAACTCACTCCGCAGTGAGGAGATGGCGATTTATACGCTAGGGACTGCAGTTATGTTGGTAGGTGGGATTCATCGCTAGCGGCTGCAGTTATGTAGGGAGGTGGGATTCACTCTACTCGAAAGGCAATACTGAACACGTGTGAATGATTTTGCTGCCAACTTAAAACTTCCCGCTAGGAGATCGAGCATCTCTCCTTGCTGCGGAGTGAGTTTTCGGATACATTGTACATGACAGGAAGAAGAAGAAGAAGAAGAAGAAGAAGAAGAAGAAGAAGAATAAAGAATATAATAGGCCTACAAAAATGTTATAGATGTGCATTTGTAAATTTATAACTTTTACAGATTTATAAATATAACAATAGATACTCAATAAATGTACAATAATATAGGCCTACATCAAATGAACAATAAATGTAAAATCTCAAGCTCCCTTAAAGAAAGAAGCAACTTTCAAAAGCCAGGTAACGTGTGCTTTTTAACTCCCATCCACTCCTCGGATCCCTTAGCCAATGGGAACTGGAGACGTCACTCGCCTATCTGGCGCCACACACGAAGTGAACACGAGGTTGCCGCACAAATATATTCCCTAAGTTCTCTTCTACGCTTTTCTACCTGCCCGTCCACCCTTACGGTATGCTTTCTAGCTGACCGCCATCGAGGTGACGGAAGGGAAAATACTGTTTTTGAAACGTCGTTTTCTGACTCAGAACGATCCACGTACTTTACTGGACGGGTCAGAAGTCGAATCTTTGAAACCACTGTAATGATATTAAATATAAACGTATATATTATGAAGATATAAAGAACGAAAGTTGAACATCAAATCCAAATGTAATGAATAGGTTATAAATCATAATATAAAAGTTAATTTTAATATAATTAGTAACAATCATAATACAATAACAATTATACTAATTATATCTAGATAGTCCCGCGCCGTGACGTCGCGGTCTAAGGCATCCCGCCTAGGACTTGCGTTACGGAATGCGCGCTGGTTCGATTCCTCATGGGGGAAGAAATTTTCTCATGAAATTTCGGCCAGTGTATGGGACCGGTGCCCACCCAGCATCGTGATGCACTTGGGAAGCTACGATAGGTAGCGAAATCCGGTTCCGAATACCAGCTATAACGGCTGGGGGATCATCTTGCTAACCACACGATACCTCCATTCTGGTTGGATGATCGTCCACCTCTGCTTCAGCATGTGGGCGTGAGACCAGCAGCCGGCTGGTCGGTCTAGGCCCTTCACGGGTCACGGATTATTATTATTATTATTATTATTATTATTATTATTATTATTATTGTTATTATTATTATTATTATTATTATTATTATTATTATTATTATGTCTAGATAACATTAACTCCACGTATGACGATATTCTATGGCTCGCAAAATTGCCAGCATGCGATTTTTTTCTTGTGGGTGTATTCAGTGATCCATATTCAAGTCGGACTGGGTGGCGCAGTCGGTACAGTGCTGGCCTTCTGTACCCGAGATTGCGGGTTCGATCCCGGCCTAGGTCGATGGCATTTAAGTATGATTAAATGTGACAGGCTCATGTCAGTAGATTTATTTGCATGTAAAAGAACTCCTGCGGAACAAAATTCTGGCACATCGGCGACGCTGATATAACCTGCGCAATTGCGAGCGTCGTCAAATAAAACATAATTTATTTTATTTTCCACCTCCAAGAAACATCAAAGAACTCAAACAAAAAATTTACAATGGAGCTTCTCAAACTAGTTCTGCAGCTGGCTGATACGAATCGAAATTAGTCAACTACCTAATTTACCACTTAGTTTCCATTTTAACACTTTAAAGTTGGTAATGTAACTAAATTATTAAAGGCCACCGGCGTGACTCAGTCGGTTAAGGCGCTTACCTGCCGGTCTGAAGTTGCACTCGGGCGCGGGTTCAATCCCCGCTTGGGCCGATTACCTGGTTGGGTTTTTTCCGAGGTTTTCCCCAACCGTAAGGTGAATTCCAGGTTATCTATGGCGAATCCTCGGCCTCATCTCGCCGAATACCATCTCGCTATCACCAATCTCATCGACACTAAATAACCTCAGAGTTGATACAGTGTCGTTAAATAACAGACTAAAATAAAAAAATAAAATCTTAAAGACTAATGTTTCATGACTATGAGGTGCAGTTAAATGCTCTTCCATTTTTGTATACGTTAAATTTAGAATATAATATACATGCTTTAAAATTCATCAGTACATTTATAATTAATTTAAAATAGCTTGTTTTATTAGTTCTTTATAACCTTAAAATAAAACTCTTACGATATTTCATAAGCACTGTAACTACCAGACCAAATATCTACAATGCATTAGTAATTTGTTCAGTGATAATTAGGGCTTCTTTCACGAACACATGCATTAGTAATGTAGAAATATTAGATTCAAGTTCTTGTGAGATATTATGCATTTGTAATTTGTATTGCACAAAATAATATAATGAATATAATGATCTTATATATTATTAGAAAATACACTGCTTATAACTAGTCATTTTTTACACATAACAGCATAATTAATTATTGTATTTACATTCCAAATAATACAATAAAAATATTGCGTGATATGATGAATAAATAAGTCATGTCCCTCAGCTACTAAATTAATAATTTATGTCTAGTTGACAATGCTCTGCTTCTATATTCATGGTGCCCGAAACTATATTCCATCCAATTCAAAGGTATTGAAGTTGTGTTACTTGTTCAAAAATAAAGCAGTTTAACCTTTGTTTAAATACACAGAATATCTCATTAATTTTATAGAAAATGTAAACATGAAATATACAATAGCTAGAAGCAATACTGTAAAATAAACCTTAGTCGTCAATTTGAGCAGTTGGTCTGAGTGAGGAAAATATTTGTGTAACGAATACAAACATAGGATGTATCTGAAATTCTAGCGCATGCGCACTGGAGAGAGATACTGATTTTAATAATTAATGTACAGTCTTAGAAAAAAGTTTTGTCGCACAATTACTTTTAAAATTCCCAAAAAAGAGGCTATTTATGTGGCTGTGAATTCCCAAGTTACTATCTCTTACCTAGTGAGGAGTAAGGCATAACTTCACGTCAGAAAGAGGAAAGAGTGGTTTGCATTTTTATGTGACTGTCGCACTCTCATATACCTACTGAGAAGATTCCTATAAGCATATTTTATTACTGTGTGTCGAATTGGAACACGTGCGGAGAAAATATTTACCGCCCTCGGTGCTAAGTCAGAGTAGGAGTTCGCTTGCATGTCTTGACCTTCATGGGGAATAGAGAATGGGAACAAAAGACTGGATTGTTCCTCTTGAAGGCGAGAAAGATTAGAGCTGCAGCTGTCGAAGTTTACGACGCGAACTGAGGAAGGGATAATAGTATCCACCCAACTGTACACTTTTAGGTCTTTTAGGTTAGGATAAATTATATAATGTGTTTTATTGTGTCATTTCCATTTTTAATATTTGTGTTCTTTTAGAGAGTAGTTGGATGTAATCATAGGTGGGGGGATCTACAAAGGAGGGCTTGTTTTGGGTACAAAGCACGTACGGTCAGAAGACCCGTGCATTGGATTTTAGACAAAATTATGATAATATAACATTTGTATGTATAATATTAGTCAATAAATCCATCTATCTATCTACCTACTGAGAAGAAAAACGTAACTTCACGTCAGATGTGTATTTTCTTCTGAATGCACTTGATTCCTTAGAACAGAGGCTACTAATTTTTGAGGATAAGAATAGCTACCATACCTGAATGTTTTAAAATTGAGTTGTACCTGAATGAACCTCACTCTTTCAAGAACCAATCTGGTTTATTATTTTTCTGTACACTTCCTTTTGAACAAAGTTAAAGAACTTTGATATATTTACGTAAAGATTATTTTTTTTGGGCCTACTGAATACATCTGTTATGGTAACAATTAAAATTATAGGAGAAAAATTCGCTCCGCCGCCGGAGTTCGAACCCGGGTACTTGGTTCTGCGTACCAAGCGCTCTAACCACTGAGCTCCACCTAAGTTCAATCCACAGCACCGGATCGAATCCCTTTCCTCCAGTGTTTTCCCTTTGTGTCCTGACTCCAAGTTGGGCATGTATGTTGACATTTTATATTAAGTCAACTGCCATTATAGAAGGAGCGCACTCAGTTGAGTGGCTTGGTGGCCGGGATTCCACAGTAATATGCGCAATATCTGTGCAATAATATGCACTGTTGCTCGAGTGCGCTCTTTCTATAATGACAGTTGACTTAATATAAAATTTCAACATACATGTCCAACTTGGAGTCAGGCCACAAAGGGAAAACACTGGAGGAGAGGGGTTCGAACCAGTGCTGTGGATTGAACTTCGGCATAGCTCAATGATTAGAGCGTTTGATACGTAGAACCAAGAACCCAGGTTCGATTTCCAGCCCCGGAGGGAATTTTTCTCCTCTAATATTAATTTGATATCTTTGTTGACTTTTGAATAACCATATAAATGTACTACTCCGTGAATAATTTGTAATATTTGTAATCATATATATGGTGATGATTTTGTTACACTGGTCCCATGTAAGAATGAATTACAGAAAGCTGCGCACAAGTTATTTAAAATAAGTTCATTACAGGGGAAACTGAAATATACAGTACTAAAATCAAATCCATGGCTGAGAGAAGAAGAGAAACAAGTAGATCAAAAATCTTCACCATGAAACAAATTATTAAACAAGTGTTATCTCGGAAACATTATCAACAGAAACGAAAAAAATTATTTATAAACAGAAATGAATAGTTATATTAAACGGATTGAATTAATTAAGGGTAATTTCGGGAAACGTGTCAAAATACAATTTCAATTATACGAAATAACAACGAAACAGGTTTTTATGTAGACCTACGGTTCAGAATTATGTATCATGTGCAAGAAAGCTAAAAAATGGAAGCTTAATGAATTAGAATGAATCGAAAGTAATGTCATTAATTTCAGGTTGTTTTCCTTTGACATATTTCAAACAAAAGAAATTGAATACAATTTTGTTTGTTTTTCTTTTCTTTTCGTGATAAAAATTGTTTTATATAAATCATTTCATAGCGTGTTCTGAGAAAGCCATTAATTTAATTTCCAATATGTGTTCAGTCATTTTTATCTCGAAACTCATAAGTGAAATTCACCCGTAAAACAAAGGGTTAGCTTTGTTCTTGACAGGATATTTAACGTCGCACGTTTAGCAATAATCGATGGAATTGGTGATAGTGTGATGATATTTTGAAGAATTGTGGTCAAGGTTTCACTTATGGCTTACCTCATATCCTCCAGAGTGTTTGGAGAAAACTTCGAAATAAAGCCCAAATGGATAATTGGTCGAAACGGGATTCGAACTTACCCCAAGAAGAGTCTCGGAATACGAGTATATCTTGTTATCGAACATATAAATTAGAGTATTTAGAAATTTTGGGATACACGTATTCCACAGACTGTTAATCAAAATGAATAAACTGGGTGATACAAGTCCAAGGAGTGATAAAATGCAACGTAAGATCCCGAAAAAAATGTCAGCGTAAATGCAAGGGTTAAAAGAATATGCACGATTCTGAAGAGATTATGAGATGTAATTCATACTGGGAGAAAATAGCATCACGCTGGTCTAATTGAATTAAGGGGTTAGGTACAGCTTACAGCAGAAAATGTTTTGGAAATATTCAAACTTTTTCCCTCCATCACTGTATCTTATACAATAATGAAAATTGGTATGTGTAAAACACATGAAAAAAATATTTTTACAATCTTAAAGTTTTTTTATATATCTTTTTCAAAATTCAGATTGGTGGCCGTTCACTGTGCAGTGATGAAGCTTTTCCCTCATAACTCATAAACTTGTCTACTTTTTCATGTTCACTCTCTTTTATTTTATTGCTAAAACTCATGTTTACAATATCATGCTCTTTCAACTACATTCCTTAATAGATAATATTATTTTGATTTTGTGTTAGAAGAAAATACTGATATTTGATCATTTTTTAAAATGAATTTATTTTTATCAGACAATATATCAAAGGTAGAGAAGTGATCTTGCATCATATTGTAGATATGACATGTATAAATACAAAATATTTCATCACAGAATGTTATATAGTTTTTTTAGTTAAGTGGGAAACGCTTCAGGAATGCAGAATGAACTGAAGTTTGAAAAAAAAAGAAGAAAAAAATGTTTATAATTTTTTTAAATCGTAAAAATTATTTTTCATATAGCAGAAGGACAGTGTTTTACACATACTAATTTTCATTATTGTACAAGATACAGTAACGGAGGAAAAAATGTGAATATTTCCAAAATTTTACTGCTGTAAGCTGTATCTAACCCCTTAACAATGTTGAAAATGATGATGATGATGATGACGACGACGACGACGACGACGACGATGATGATGATGATGATGATGATGATGATGATGATGATGTTGATGTTGATGATAACATCAATGAAGAAACATAACTATAATATTTTCTTCTGTACTCTGTCAATATAGAAAAATCAGTAAGTTAAATCTTGAATTTTTCTGTGATAAAATAAAAAATAGGGTACCTACCAAGTCACAAAAGTTTATAAGAAAACCAAGTTCAGTTGTGCTTATCTCATAAGCTGTATTATTGTATTATTCTGTGAACCTCTCCTATTTATAACTCTTTTTAAATCCTATCTTTTCTTTGTAGCTCCTTTCTTTGTTAAACTCTTTTTACGCTGACTTGATATTTTTATGCAGGGTAAACACTGCTCTCACACTCTGTCCAATTTATTTTGCTTGCGAAGCTTTCGTGGAATTATTCATTAAGATGTGTGAAGACCCCGAGCCTCATATAAAGGCGACAATATGCATGACTAAGATTATTAATAGACTAGACGTGTTCCTCCTTCGTAAGGGTTAGCGCAACTACAACATGAACAGCCCTTGGACGTCACAGAGATGTGGCGTGCGAACTGTCACAATAAAAATACGTTAAAACTGCGGAATATGTTCAGAAAATTACCATAAGTGAGTTAGACTTAAATGTTTTCTCGCTAGAGAGAAAATAAAAGAAACAAGGATAAAAATGTAAGGCGTTGGGAGAAGAATTCAAAGTACTTTGGAATCAACAGCATTTCTGGATCATGATACGCTATCTTACTTCTTATTGCAGCTTATGACACCTGGATCTGTGCTTTGAACTCTATAGAAATGCAGAAAAACTCAATCCTGAATAAATAAAAATACACGGAATATCCATTGAAACCACTGAAAGTAACACAGCCCTAGTGTTGATCAATAAAATAAATTCACGTACGTTCTACTTCCACTTGAATTTAAGTTTCAATGTAATATACGCGTATAGTCTCAGATTGTATCAGTCTCAAGGATTGAAAGATACTTTATTTACGCAAATAACGAATACAGTAACAAAATCAAATACTCATTAATTTATAAATTTATTCAGATCATTCCTGCCTTTTTTATCATCTTGGTCACATAGGGCCGTATTCATAGACATTTTTAGCGCGGGTTTCCGGTGGATGATCAGCGTTTTTCGTATTCATAAACCAGTGTTAGCGATAGGATATGATTTGAATTCTGTACTAGTAACCAGTGGATAGCCGGGGCTAGCTTAGTACGCTCGTAGCGCGTGCTGCGAAATGTCTATGAATAGCACCCATAGAGTGAAGAAAGAATTCGCCGCTTGTGTTTAGCCAGACATTCATGTCCAGTAAGAAGTTGAAAATCTTAAATGGCTTCCCTCTTCGGTCAATCAGTTATATCTGTGATTGATCCTTTCCAAAGTTTATGAGTAGTTCTTCTTGTAGATTCCTTATCTTTTATTGACCTGAAAGTTCTCTGAATTAAGTTCTTAACGTGGTTTACAGCATAAAACTAAGGAACCGAAGTTCTCACTTTCTGAAATAAAGTAGTGGCGAGGGACCTATTCGAAGAATCTGTTTTTGTTCGTTTATGAGAACCGGCATATTTTTTTTTTTGTGTTCCAAGATTTGATTTGGCGTTAGAGGTCCCGCATTACCTATATATTTTGTGGAATGAGATAGATAGACAAAATATTAAAATATGAAAAATAACAATGTCTTTGTGCCAGCATTGAGCTAACAAGCAAACATTCTGATGGGGGTAGATAAAAAAGTTAATTTTTTTCTTTCATCATGTTAATGTCAAAAGAAGCGATTATACAAATTTTGGCCACTCGACCGCAATTACGAGGCCGCCCAGAAAGTTACTTTCTCTGGGCCGTTTATAGAAAAAAGTACAGTTGCATGGAAATATGTATTGAAACAGATACAGGAATTGTTGCGCTATTTGTCAACATCTTATACACCACTGGAATTAAGACATTCGTAATACCATGAGATCAATTTTTGTGTCGTAAAAGTCAGCCGCTACAGAACGGAACCAGCGTTTGACTGCGTCTGCACCTCTCTCTGTCTATCCATGAAATGAGAAATGTCTCAATTCTGGTGGAAAATATATTGAAAAATAGCTCAATAGTGCTGTGTCTTTTCCAATAAATTTGTCCAATGAAATTGTGTTTTTTTTTTGTTAATGGCCCCTGGCGAATTAATTTTTACGGCCCTCGTAATTGCAGTCGAGTGACCAAAATTTGTATAAGCACCTCTTTTGACATTATTAACATAGTGGAAGAAAAAAATTTACCTCTTTTTTCCGCCCCCATCAGAACGTTTGCTTGTAAGAGTTATATGAATTTTACTTTCTTAGATTTTATGTCTATAATATGTCTTTGCTATACTTATCAGCCTAAAACAGTTGGCTCTCAGAACTTCGGATTATAATTGAGGGGGTCAGAAACAAACGGAAACAAGAGACATTTCTAAGAACATAAGTCAAGTGCATTTATGCAAGCTAAAAAATTTAAAATCTTAGTGGCAACTGTGCTTTTTTAACCACATCACTCACTAAAATTGAAATAAAAAATTTCGGGGATTTTACGAAATCTTAAGTACTTTGAACCACATTTTCTCACAAGTATCTTAAGTGTACTTATACCCCTTTGCTTCTAATCCCTTCAATTCAGCTGTTATTTTATCTAACTCAAAGGCAATAACCAATAATAAATCTAACAAACCGTATTTCTACACGAGATTTTGCTGAATGTAAAACACTTTTAAAACAATTATAGACTCCAAAAAGATTATTTCCCTCCAATGGATCCCAGCTCATTGCGGCATCCTTGGATATGAAACAGCTAAGAAGGGTACCAGGCTACTACAAACTTCTAATCATTCGGTTACCTACAATAATGTACCCCACTTTGTACATGAGGCATATAAAACCGAACATGCCCGTCTCTTGAATCAGCGTTCCCAGAGAAGCCAATGGATTGCTGAAAACAGCAATCTTCCAGACTGGCCGCGGAAGAAAGCTGTAGCCATGTTCCGACTCTGCGCAGGACAAGATTGCCTGACTAGGCACCTAAATCGTATCGGCATTAAGAATAGCCCCAAATGCACACTCTGCACTCTATCTTCTCCTCTCGATCTACCCCACCTTCAGATATGCCCAGCCTTGACTAAGAACAGCAAATGGAAAAATACAGGGAAGCAAGACACCTGCTAAAAGACTCTTGATCTCCTTTTGTTACCTTTTATTAACTATTTTCTGTTCGATATTTTCTTCTTCACTTGTAAGCGAATGACTTTGTATCAAGTGCTTGTTGCAATAAATAAATAAATAAATAAATAAGTAATTAAGTAAGTAAATAAATAAATAAATAAATCAACAAACAAACAAACAAGTAAATAAATGACTAATGAATGAATGAATGACTAATGAATGAATGATTGATTGATTGATTAATCAATTAATCAATCAATTAATGAACAAACTAGTAAATAAATAAGTATATAGGTAGACAAATAAATAAGTAAATAAATACATAAGTAAATAAATATGTGAATAAGTAATTAAATAAATGATTAAGTGAATAAGTGAATAAATAAATAAATAAATAAATAAATAAATAAATAAATAAATAAGTAAATAAATAAGTTATTAAGGGAATAAATAAAGAAATAAATGTCTGGGAATTTACACTAATTATATCTAGGATATTTCTCATTGATCAGTGAAGTGTATTAGAAACTCGTAATATTTCGAATATCGTATTCTTTGATTCTTACGAATCGCTAAATACTTGTGACTAATCGGCGACTGACAGCAGGAAGTATAATATTATAAATAAATTGAAATGATTTCAATGGGAAAGAACGAAGAGCGTATGAAAGAAGAAATAACAATACTGAAACGACATACTTATGTAATTGAACGAAGTAAGAACGGTCTCATTTCAAATAATGGAACATATTTCCTATTATTATTTTTATAGATCTAATATCAATATTGTAGTTTTGAAGTATGGGAAATGTAAAAGTTATAAAAAAAAAGTATAATACTCAGTTTGCAGGTTAATTAAATTTGCAAGCATAAATAATTCAGGCATGAGTATGGAGAAATTATGTTAATACTGTTCTAAACTTGTCTCGTAGCAGTTCAGAGTTTTAAAATAATTAGGCAATATCTGTTCAAATGGTGTTCTTTTATTTATGCACACCTGTTTTTATCCTTAGGTTTGTCTGTTGTAAAAGAAAAGTATGTTTCAGCTTCAGATGAGTTTCCCCAGCATACTAATTGATATTTAATTATAGAAAGAAAGTGTGCAAATTATCCTGGTTTAATAGCATATATATCACCAGTAAAAGTGAAGGATCTTAATGCACAATAGACGGCGTTCAATGTAGGTATTTTAAAATATTTTACATATGTTTCTCAGTTTAAATAATTATTCAATTACAAGCAAAGACATTTTTGTTTAGAAATTCTACGATCTCAGTTCTATGTAAATTAATATTGTGTGAAAATAGATCACAAAAATATATGTGTACCGAATTCGATTATATCGTTTTTTAAATATTCAATGATACTTTATTAGCATTTTTCCCTTAATCAATAATTAATTAGGTCGAATAATAAATTGGTAATATTTAAAAAGTGATCATAATGTTTATTTGAGATAATCGCACTTGTATTATCTATAAATTAGATTGTGTTGGATAAATTATTTATGGTTTAGGATAAATCGGTAATAATACAAACTGGAAACAATAATGCACCTAAACTTGATCCGTGGAGAACTCCAAATTTAATAATTAACTTTCTATATAGTACATTTGTTTCTTTATTTTATTTTCTATTTGACAAGCAATATATAAATTTGCTTAATATCTCATCTTTATTGACACTAAACTTTACTTTATTTATCAATATCATATATAATATTATTCCGATATACGTAATCAAATTATTTAACCAAATCACAAAACATTCCTCCAAAATATAGCTTCAAAATTATATAATTCAGTATTTGAATTACGAACCTAAACACTGCATTATCTCGGTTTTGTTTTGTAAATATAAACTGCTGTATAGCAAATTATATGAGCTGACAGATATAAAAGGGATAAATATAATTACGTTGATATTTAGCGGCATGAGGTATAAATACGTAACTGAGTACAGGGTTATTTAAATGAATGCTTACGAATGCAACTTGTTCTTTGGTAAGTGATAAAGAAATGATTATGAATAGATTTATTCTGAATTGAATAATAGTGAGTTTTACCTTATGAAAGTTGTAAAATATTCACAATGTGTAACAGACGTGCAACTTGATTTTCTTTTGAATCAACCATTGGTTTTTCCCTTATTTTGGAAAATACTTTAGCCACTCGTGATAAAAAATAAAAATATATATTTAATTAATTCTTATCATTTAGTTCAGTAATTTATAATCTATACCCACAAGTTTTAATAAATATGTTTCAACTAGATTTACTTTTACTCTTGTTATTGAGAGAAAACGTGCTGGATATACATTTAAAGCATATATCACTTTCGTCCTCAGTGACCAGATTAAAACCCACATTTTATCTCAAGCTGAACATTGTTGATGTTACCAGACATTGACAAATTGTGTTCGTTTCTGGATTGTCATTCGGAGAAAGCAATGATCAACACGTGTTGTTTATAATTTGAGCGTCTGTCATTAACGCTGTTTAGAAGTACAAGTAAAAAACCACATTTAATGCATCAAAAGCACGACCAACAAACTTTGGTTTCCCTCCGTACAATTTTATGGTTAATTTTGCATCATGACCACACTTACCCATCACATAACAAAACCATTGAAATTCAATTAAATCTTGTTCCGAAGAGAAGAGAAATTGTAGGGTAAAATCCGCAAAACGTTACTCCTGGTTACAATGGGGGAGAAGACACTATATTTTTCTGTGGTTTATCAACCGCAGAAATGTAATTATGAAAGTTGATAGATTGTGGTACAAAGCACATCGAACAGCACGCCGCAGTTTTTGCTTCGTTACCTTCATCCATGCAGAGGAGTATTGCTCCAATCGCTACAAAAAGCACTTAGCAAATACGTTTTCCTGCAGCCATGAAATTTTGTGGCCCGGCCCACGATTGCGAAATGATTAATCCTGAAACTAAAGCTTTCACCCATTTATTGAAGGATTATTTTCCATTGAATACGATCGTTTTACGTAATCTCACATGCAGAAGGGAAAACAGAATACTGCAACTATCGATCTCTCGTCAGGGCTGTCCATTAAATTTTTCACTGTAGGCATATAATTTTTACGTTCACTTTACTTCGTTACCGCCTTTTTTTGTTGTGCTTCATGCTTTCAAGATGTAAGTTTGTCACCTGCTTTTATTTCTTCACTTTCTTTTTTTTTAACGTGCAAAATTATTTACACTAGATAAATTTAATCCCTACATCTCTTCCGAAGTTTAATTTAAGTTAATTCATTTATTTAATACTTTACACTTGAGCTACAATAGGCATTATGGCCCGAAAGAGCAGAAGCTCGTGCTCGGGCGCAGTTCAGATCAGTTATACAAAATATATCACAAAATTAAGAGAGTTCACTGAGCACAATAACATTAATAAATATTAAAATATATACAGCATGTAATAGTAAGGTCTGTATACAAATAGAAAATACAAAAGTACATAAATATTAGAGTATAAATTTTTAACTCAATTAGCTTAAACGATTAAATAATTAATCTAATTTGTTTCTTAAATCTATGTGTTTAAGTGTACTTAGCTCAGGGTAAGCTCTAATTAAAGCATTATACATTTTGGGTCCAAAATTTCTGCTGTGTTTAATCCAGCAGTTGTGTGGCATTTGGGAGTATTTAGAAAGAAACTGTGTTTTGTCTCGTATGGTATTCGTGAGGACAAAATTTAAATTTATTGTGGTTTTTATGGAAGTAAATCAGCAATGTTTGTTTATAAATTTGTTCTAGATTTGATACACTAAATTCCTGAAAAATTAATTTTGTTGGGTAATCAAAAGGTTTATATAGACAAAACATAGCTTCAACTAAGGAAGAGATTAGTGAAGTGTTTTGTGTGGGGTGTAGCATTGTATGGAGCTTAAACATGGAACATTCGACGAAGTGAAGAGGAGTTAATAGAAGCTGTTGAAATGTGGATATGGAGAAGGATGGAGCGTGTGATATGGACAGACAGAATAAGAAATTTAGCAGTATTGGAAAGAGTGGGTGAAGAGAGAATGATGCTGAAACTGATCAAGATGAAGAAAAGGAATTTCTTTGGTCACTGGTTGAGAAGAAACTGCTTTCTGAATGATACACTGGAAGGAATGGTGAACGGGAGAAAAGTTCAGGGCAGAAGAAGATATCAGATGATAGACGACATTAAAATATATGGATCATATGCGGAGACTAAGATGAGGGCAGAAAACAGGAAACTGGAGAATGCCGAGTTTGCAGTGAATGAATGAATATTGCTTTAAGACCTGACTTGTTTTCAGTCAATCACTGATGTCCCTTACACTTGATGGTATTTGATAGTCTATTGTTTATCCTTTTTTCAGTTTCACTATCGACATAGTTTTGTAGGCTATTTCTTTATGCTTTCACTTAGGCTGGTTGTTTTAAATTCTTGCGTAATTCAATTACTGAATTTATGATATATTCTTGTGTTGCCACCCACAATTCTAAAAGAAAAGGTACATTTCTTTATTTATATCTTTTCCCTACCATGTTTCAGTTACGTACAAAAGATAAGTTATATATATTACTGCATATAATTTCATTTTTGTATCACTTTTTATGTACTGGAGGATTGCGGACGTATATCTTTCTGCACTGCGAGTAACCAATGCATTTTTCATAAACCTCCTTCGGAAAGATGGAATGAGATGAGTGAAAACCAAAGATTGGATTTGCAGCCCATGTATATCACAGTAATGCTTAAGGAATTCTCTAGGGATCACCAGATTCAATTGACTGTTTCCACGTAGCAACGTGCTCAATAATTTTAGTGATAGTTTCAGCAAGGAACTTGAGATATGTTTCTCGTGGTATTGTCATGAATTCATAGTTGTACTCGTATGTGTTGCATAGAACAGAGGAGATGATGATGATGAGAAGAAATCCATTTATGAGTCCTGCATCCCTTACCTAAGTGAAAAATATAACATTCCCACTAGTCAGTGGAGTGTTTCTGGTCTTTTGTTTGGTGCACGTGGCACACTTCCTAAATTCACATGTGATATTTTAAAAGCACTCGGACTCCGATTTTTTTTAAATTCAAAAAATTCTGTTGAATATTCTTAAGGATTCGATCCAAATATTACATTACTATTTATATTTTGGCCATTGATGGTTCTCTTGGGTTTGCATTTCTCTGAATTTTTTACTAAACAATTCCTGTCTTTCTAAATTATTCTGTAGTGCTTTTATTCTGGATCTTTATGGTCATCCTCATTGAGGGCAGATTATTTTCTTTAAATATTTATATAAAAAATACCTAACTAACGTCATTTAGTATAACTAAGCTTGTTATCCACTCTGTACCATATCCAGTGGCTAGACACCCTCGAAGGACCATGACAGACTAGCCAAGTACTGGCCTCACGTCCACGTGCCCCAGCAGAAGTGTACGATCGTCTATACCATATATTTTAAGAAATTAAATTTTACTAAAAGTTATAAAATGATTACAGTATTGGTAGTGTTTATTTGGATGAAGTCTTGAAGTTATTGCAAAAGAAATCATTCTTGGAGGAGACCTCATATACGAATTTCCTTCCTAACAGAGATAATTCCAGTAAACTCCGGGGATCGTGTTTTAATTATTATAATTCCAGTCCGGCGATAGAGCAGAGGACTATCGGAGGAAAATTTATACACATGATAATGATTACCATGAGTCGAGCAGTGGTTTAGACGGTTAGACGAAGGTCTTTCACCGAAGAGACCGGATAAAGATCTCTGGCAGTGTTAGTGAAATTTGTAGTGGATAAAACAGCACCGGGCAGATTTTCTCCCAAGTATTTTGATTTCTACTGGTAATTTATTCCACCATCTCTCTATTGTCATTCATATGTCACCGATCCCAGAGATGTGTGACAGGTTCACCAGCCCGCACAGATTATCCCTATTGGTTAATGGAAGGGGCTTCATACGTAATCGGCTTCTAGTGCTGAAAACAGGCATGAGGCTTATTATTATCGGCAGCAGTAATCACGGATTAGATAATTCGTTCCTATCTCATGAAAGGCGAAACAGTGTACAGTAATACAGTGCTTCCTCGGCCTTGGCACACATGTAGGTATACCTCGTACCCATGAGATTTTATAGATGTAGCCTTCTGTGCTTTGTTTACAATCCGTGATTCTCCCATTCTGTTTAATTTGACAGGTCAATTCAATAGATGCTTCTTTATTAAATTCATTATTTTAAGTATCTGTGTTCCACCGCGTAAAATAGTGATATGCATGTCGAATTACGGTACTGTGTACCTGACTTCGAATCCTGGTTGGGACAAGTTACGTAGATGGGATTCCTTCCGGGAGATTTCCTTTACCCGATGAGAGAAAATGCTGGGTAACTTTGGATGCTGTACCCTGGACTCATTTCGCTGGCATTATAGACTTCATTTCACTCAGATGCTAGATAAACAACACAGTTGATAAGGCGTTATAAAATAAACAAATTAAAATATATTAGTGAATTCTCTTTTGCGGCCTGCAATATTTATAACTAGCCGTACCCGTGCGCTCCGCTGCACCCGTTAGAAAAATATAAAGTAATTACATAATTAAAATAAGACATTTGATCCAGGGAACATTCGTCTTTGTTAGAAGGATAAATCGTTCAATATGTTACATACTTTAAATTGTATTTAAAAAATTAAAATGCGGTCATTTTGGTCTAGAGATCACTCATTTGGTGCAATGACAATTCCTTTAACATGTTTCTTATTTGTTATTACATACAACCATAGTTTAATGAAGATTGACATATATTTTAGTTTTAATGTGTATACTTTATATTACTTGCTATATGTTTCCATTGAATTATGACTAATAACTTAATTTTAACCCTTGTTTTCTACGTCTTCAATAAATGGCGCTTGGCCCACTATGGTTCTGAACCCTTCAAATAATTTAAATAGTGATACGTGATATGTAATTATATTTATTTCTTTCGAAAATGTAAGAATTCACGATCTCCTATGTACCATTGCCATGGAATGAATAAATGTGTTTTTTCTTTCTACTCAAAAATTTTATATTTTGCACATAGGAGTTGCTGCAGGAACAACGCTATAATCTGAGGCGGCGGTGAAATGTATTGTATTGTTATTTTAAAAGTCTTGTATATCCTTAAATATCAATGCTATCAAAATTTTGCATAGAATAAAAATGTACAGAATAGCCTATCAAGTTTTCTGTGCATAAGAAGCTATTTTAATCTTACCTGTCCTCGATTCACTCAGAAGTTACTGTAATAACATTATAGCATTATGTCTATCTAGAGAAATAATAATTAATTATACAAATCGGTTAATTTAGCTTCCGATATTACTTCATAAACAGAAACATTCTCTGTAGGCTATTCTTCATTGCTTTCGATTGTTGCTGTCCATGGCGCCTTATAGATTGTCATTTGTTTTTTATATCATTACACTGCCTTAGATGGCAGTTATTTTAATTTTAAAACTCATTTATCTCATTAAATATCAGTTCTACCAAAATTTCTCAAAGCATAAAACTTATCGGAAATCATTTGTAAAAAAAAAAAACTTCTGTTATGTAACATTTTTAATAAAAATTAATAATAAGCGAGATATTTCGATTTATTTAATTCAGGCCCCCTTATAACCCCCCTTTTAAATAAAGTATTTTGAATGACATATAGCCTAAAATCCAAGTTACAAAGAACTTAATTTATATTCCAATTTTCATCGCAATCCGTTCAGCCATTATCGCGTGAAAAGGTAACAAACATCCAGACAGACAGACAGACATACAAACAAAAAATTTCGAAAAAGCGATTTTCGGTTTCAGGATGCTTAATTACGCATGTTCACACCAATTATTTTTGGAAAATCGAAAATTACCAGAAACTTTTTGGCTACAGATTTATTATTATTATAGAATAGATATGACTGCGATGGTAACTCAGCGCTAGCGCGTTAGACATTTATTTATTTATTTATTTATTTATTTATTTATTTATTTATTTATTTATTTATTTATTTATTTATTTATTTATTTATTTATTTATTTATTTATTTATTTATTTATTTATTTATTTATTTATTTTTTATTGCTACAGAATATGTGTTCCAATTACAGTAGGATATATGATTATAACTATAACATGCAACTAGAGGTTAACATATCATCGAACTATATTGTCCCTTGTAACATAAGATACACATTTAAATATTTAAGCATAATAACATAATAAAGTACGAATCAGCTTTAATAATTCATAACATTATTTAAATCACTGACATCAAATAATGCTTTACATAACTTTTTCTTGTACATATTTTATGATAACGAAAAATTTAAATCCTGTTTATTTGATAGATAATTGAATGTTCGAAGCATTAATAAAAGTGGAGACATTTTATGGGATAGTGTTTTTTATGTCTGTAAATAAAAGAGTGATTGTTTTCTCAAATTTGATTTACCAATTTTTAAACTAATTAGCTGTAGAAGATCAGGCTTGTCTATTAAACCATTTATGGCTTTCAACAAGTACATTTGTTGTTCTGTTATCCTGCGGTTACTGAGAGATGGTACATTAAATTCAACAAGCATGGATTCATAATCTTGAAATATGTTGTAATATGAATGTTTTTTTCCTTGTGGCACTTTCAACAATTCTCCATCATCCCTCTTTACAAGTAATGTAGACTCATCCCTATCCTGAGCAAGATTAATCCAGTCTCTACCATCATATCCCACATCCCCCAAATCCATTTTAATATTATCTTCCCATCTACGTCTCGGCCTCTCCAAAGATCTTTTTTCCTCCGGCCTCCCAACTGACACTCTACATGTATTTCTGGATTCGCCCATACGTGCTACATGCCCTGCCCATCTCAAACGTCTGGATTTAATGTTCCTAATTATGTCAGGTGAAGAATACATTAATTACATTAATAATACATAGAATAACCTAATTAATAAGTGAACCTACTTTTCTATTACAACCCACATATGTATAGCCTTACATAAGTTTCACATTGATACTGATAACCTTTCAGTTCACTCTCGTCTCACTGACTGCACTGGCACTATGACACATCTCACTGACACTATATAACACATTTTACTGACACTATAGAACACAATATAAATTATAACTGATCGAAACTATTCACTGCCATTGTAAACCATAACTTCACTAACTCACCACGCTTCACTGATACAACAGTTCAAATAAGACAAACAATTACATCATTATTCATACTTATAAACAGAACTACATTAAACTGAAGATTTGTTGTCTAAGACCCTCGTACAACCTATTTTAAAATAAGTTACAATTCATACTAAGGGAATAACTCGTCAGGCTAAGTAAATACACGTCACCTTAAGTAATGTAACGTCTTCTGTCTTTTTTTAATTTAATGTAAGTTGGATCGCGTAGAACGCCACGGAGCTGGAAACTGAGGAGCGTTTTTGCTAAACTCGATACCGTAGATGAAAAATTTTGCGAAAATAAGTTACATACCACATTCATATGATGTTTAGCTTCTGTATCACCCTATGCAGTCAGATTTTGCGTAAGTCGGTTCATACCGTGCGTAGAGGATGGTTAGAAATATCTCCTTCCCACAACATAAACTGTGTATACAATAAAACTCGTTTTCTGAGAAAAGTAGTTTTGTGCATCTATCGAGTTTAGCAAAAACACTCCTCAATTTATCTTACACTTCGGTTCCCTTTATACCATGAATATCGTCAGAGTATGCCTTTAATGTGAAAATATTACTATTTTTCGTTCTGTTGTACATCAAATAGAGATATTTCACATCAACACAATATTTTGCGAATAACTGTAGCAAGCACCAAAAGGCTAAAATAGAGGAAAAGAGGAAAGAAATAAAAATATAAAAGGGGCACAAGAAAAATTGAAAATAATACACGATCGGCAGAAAAAATTATCAAGAATTATCAGGAATAAATATGTAAATAATTAATCAGGAAAAGAAAACATAAATTACCAGTAACACATAAATGAAACGAAGTAAAGAAAAAGAAGAGAAGAGATTAAAAATCAAATTAAAATTTGATAACGATACTATTCTATGTAACTAAACTTTCGAAATTTTAAGTGCCGCAAATGTACGACACGAAACCGACAGAGTTACTTACTTCCTGGAGACCATGCCGAGGATTTTATCGACCATATAAATCTAGGCCTCTACCGGAGTTGGATTCACAAACCTTAGATGCAACGGATATTCCTGTAACTTTAGATAACCAAGCCGTCATAATGAGTGGAGAGAGAGAGAGAGAGAGACTAAGATAATGGTGAATAAAGAAGGCATACGGAAGTATTGCAGAAAATAGGAAGGAAAAAAAATGTATCACAAGAATATCGTGAAACACATACAAGAGAACTCAAAAGATGTGAACAAGTAAAATAAAGCAAACTATGCAGAATAAAGAAACTAAGCTGAAGAATAATAAATCAGCGATGATGACGATGATGGTGATTATGTTTAAAATGTTGCTGCTTATAATGCTGTTGATAATGTTGTTCATGGAAATGGTAGCAGGGGTTGGTAATGAACTATTGTGGCAGGGAATTGTGGTTCATATATGTGTTTGTGGTTTGTCCGCACGTATTTATCCTCCTATGATTATCATCATCGTATATATGATTTGTAAGTCTCAAAGTAATAACGCTAAATAATAAATATTCCATATTCCAAAACCGCTGTAAGTGAGATAAAAACGATCCCTTGCTACGTACTTGTTATTCCTGACGTCACTTTTGTCTTGATTCGTATGCTTGTGTATCTCTGGTCACCCCTAATCGGTGGCCGCACTTTGATGTTCGTGTGACTGCGCACAGACCACAGAGGTTTCAACAATCCATCTATCCACCCACTCACTTGTGTGTATGTGGCTGACAGGATTAGCAGGTACATCTCCATGAAATAAAACAATATAGGCATTTAATCAAAGCGTTTAATCAGCGTTTGTGGAATGTTTATACGAACGCGTAATTCATAACATCCTCTTGTCTTGTATGAATTAAAACTGCCGTAGGGCGGAAATTTATGTTTTGACAGGTTTACCATTGGTTATTTCATTGTTTTGGTTTCAAGGACTTACTATTGTGTGCCTGCTACTAGGATAGTAATTTTCGTGTTGCGGACGTTGAGTGCATAAACACTGTTCTTGTGTGAACTCGTGAAGATAGTGTCTGCTTTGTGTAACATGGCTAGTTAAAGCTATTTTACTGGAACGTTTTTCTTCAAAATTTATAAATATCATTGTGGTACATTATATCAAAATGAAAATGACCTAAAACCACATTTTTAATATGATTTCTCTCAATTCTACACTACTCATAACGCATTTCCTGCATATTGAGACCTACACATGAACGACTTCATATCGATTAATGGTAAACGCAGAGTTCCAACTCATGTTTATTAGTATTATTATTTTCTCAATGGCGCCTTAACTAATTTTCAAGTTACAGATCATCAAGTCAATATTAGCTTTGTGAAACTAATAGTACAAAAATAGCGGGGATCGAACCCGCGCTCGAGCTCCGGATCCGCAGGCAAGCGTCATACCATTTTCTACAGAAAGATTATCAGGCTATTTTACTTCTTGCTGCCATGATGGATTATTCTATTTTACACAACCAACAAAGAATCAATTTCCTCCCTCAATAGCAAACCATAACATAAGCCTACAAAACCATTTCATTACAAATGATTCATTGATATATCACTTTCATGGAAACAACATAAAGGTTAATTCCATGTACTGTACAGAGTGTTTCAGAAATAATTTTACAAACCTTGGGGGCATGTTCCTCACACCAAAACAAGAAAAAAGTTTCATCTAAACATGTGTCCGAAAATCCTTAGTTTTTCATTTACTTATTAATGAATAGTAGCCTACATATTGCAACGAGCCTATAATGGTAGTAATTAAGACGCTAGTATGTTTGTTTATGAAACGAGCGCAAGCGAGTTTCATAATTTTCATACGAGCATCTTAATTGCCATTGTAGGCAAGTTTCATACATTTTTTTATGCTCGACCATATTTCTAACTTCAAATTATTCATAAGTATTCATGTTATGGTTATGTAAGTGAGGAGCGGAACTGACCTGAATTGTGAGATGTGCGCAGATGCGAAAGTATTGATTTTTTCCGAGGCACGAATGTCATTGACCTTGATATAATCTAAAGAATAACATTAACATTAGTCTTGATATAACCTGGAAATTGATTTAGAATTGAAAAACGAGATAACATATTGAATTTATTTGAATATTATTTACAAATTACGCTAATTATTATAGTAACAGAACATAACCTTCTGCGACAGTATTGGATTTCCAGCCTCCGTGACTTTTCGCTTACTGTCTCTCGATTGCATATCCCAGAATAATCGATACTTGCGGTTTTATAATGGTACAATAGTGATTTCTCATTGGCTGAACAATTGAATTATAATGAATAGGTGTACTTTAATGAGGTGCATTAAAGGGCTAGTACCAGGTGTATATTTACTACATTTCGGCATGATCGAGCATAAAGAACATAATGAAACAAACATCTGTTAGACATTGTCAGCTTGGTAGCAAGTGTTGCAACTTTAATCAATTAAGAAATTCATAACAAATGTTCAAAATATTCTCTTCTTGCTTCCACACACGCATGAACTCGTCGGATTATGGACTGTCGCGCCCGTTCAAATACTCTCACACGGTATTGACTTGTATCGATAACATCATTCGATTATCTAACAAAATTAATATTATTATCGGTTACAAACTTAAGTTAAGTCGTTGGGTTGTACTTCGAAGCGCACGAAACACTTTTTTTAAACGGGTAATCATGACAGTTACAGCAAAACAATATTTTACTTTTTCTTAAGTTATTTATGCTGTACTACCAGTACTTTTTTTGGCAGTTTACATGGTTTACATCCTGTACATACTATTAGGCTAAGTTCGTCTACAGAAGATGAATAGTTTGGTGAACCTTTTGCCAGCTTGACTTGTCAAATATAACGGATCTCACAGGGTAAGCCAGTTTTGAAGTCCAGGTTGGCATTGTGCGATACGTACCAATGACTCAAGTTTGAATGCAGCATCAAAGCTATACCCTGACCGTTGCTTTTATAATAGTACAGTAACTGTTAGTTTAGGAGGAAACTGAAAAAAAATATGTGAAAAATGTTGATGAAAGGTTTTCAGAAGATATCCAGTAATGCTAAATAACGGATAAGCCGGAAGAACCAAAACAATGAATAATGTAAATTTCACAAACACAATGCTGCCATCACTTAAAAGTCTTTATAGTTTATTGTGCTATAACGCAATGGAACTTGCGATTGGTTCCGAGATACCGAAATTATTAATTTTCATCATGCTTTGGAAACTTAAAATATTGTTGGGTAACATTTCCGATTATATTTGGTGAGTCAATATTTTACTTACTTATGAGTAGAGATGGAAATTCGGACACCGAACCTATGAAGTTAACTACGCCTCGTGTTATACAAATCATGTTGTCCACATCAACTTAGGATGGTACAAGGACTTTTACAGAGCACTGCTATACTTAAATCAAACAATGACCTGTATAGTCAAGTGACTAAAACAAATACAGTATAATACACATTTACTCTTCTTTGTAGAAAATGGTGATTGATTTTAAATAAAAATGAATGCTGTATTATAAATGTCACTAATGTTTTTGCTATGTACGACTTTATACATTCGTAAATTGTCGAATATAGTCTATACCTGTTTCGATTGTCACTCAAACAATGTTTGTACTAAGAAAATGTACGAAGTTATTGGTGTTAATTAGAAATTGTTTATATTTTTTATAATATTTTTATGTATTATCTTATGCGTGCTCACTATTTAAATCATATTGCACTTCACAGAGTTTCGAATATGTAGGATTTTTGTCAAGAACACTTTTCAGTTTTAGTTTAGGAGTATCTCTGTTACTGTTACCAACAGCCAATAGTATAGTATTTAATGTTCTTTCATAACACGAGTTAAGTGATGTGTTCGCAAAGTTGTTGGAGTCGACAATTTTGCAGACGTATACCTTTCAATGAAATGTTTTACAATGTGGATCTCAAGTTTATGGAAGGGAATATTCGCACACATCAGCGTCAGACACATGTCATAATAAAATTAGACTGATGAATCGAGTCAATAAACAATTACAGATGTTCAATGTATATTTTAGAGTCTCAATGTTTTTGTAAATCACGACCCTTTTTAACTTTTTTGTTTAATATTTTAATAGACATTATTGGTTGTTCAGATAAGTCACTATAATAAACACTTGTACCCCATTAAGCTAATTCATGTACATGTAATTACACTTAGTACCAGACGATCTTGTAAAGTGTTCACCACACTATGAAAATACGAGACCTGATGATGCCGCAACTGTGAAAGTATAAGGCCAGCTGAGTTGCGATTACCGACGGCAGGAGTCGGAACTACTGATATCGTTACATGTTTCCTGTTTGTAGCGATAGCAGCGACCTCATTTCCAATCGGTAATAAGAAGTTGGTGGGCCTATACTAGTGTCAAATAAAACAACTTCACTCAAAACTATGTAACCTAATGTTTTGAAAATACAATTTGAATTGATAAGTGCAGACGGACCTAGTGTACCTTACATAATATATTTTATGTCTAACTTATAGTTGTATAGTTGTTATAGTTGTAATCCCCTGGTAGAGGGCAGAGAAGGCCTGATGGCCTTATCTCTACCAGGTTAAATAACTAAATACTACTACTACTACACACTTTATACCATTATATTTTCGTCCTTGGCTGAAAAATAGTCTACTCCGAACTCTTTTACAAGAACAGGCAAAGTTACAAATTTTATTGAAGGCATTTTAATACATATTCACAGAACCTTTGCTAGATCACAACTGAACTCACGAAAGATTATCTTTTTTTTTTTAAACAATAATAGGCATGTTGTGTTGAACCAGTCTATTACTCGTAGACTGCAGTAAACTACATACAACCCGCACCCAATAAACTTCGAATGAACAGAGCTCCCTTCACGAGACGTCTTTCATTTTGTATACGAACATGAAGGTACATCAATAAAGTAAACAGTTAACGTCATCATATAGTCAGTATTCCTTAAACCTCTAGCGTCCTCTAGGCAATGTTTTGGTGTCCAGACTTCGTTCCGCACTTATGAATAATGGAGATGCTCAGTTTGGCACATTATGTGAAGTTGCATTAGTTTTCAGATATAGGGGGTGTTTATTTTTTAAAACAAATATAATTATATAATATAACTTATAGAGACTTTATATAAAATTACTAAATTTTAAGCGAATAATTAGATTCTGGATTCTGATTAATATACATTATAGGTTTTATACGCATTACATGGATGGATATTTCAATATTCAGTGGACCTTACCTGAATGTATAGCAAGTTACAATTTGCTGTATTTCTGTATACAGGGTGTATCTATATATGTGTCCATAAATGTGGAGGCGTATACCTGACACCAAAACATAACAAAAAGTTCATATGAACATGGGTCCACAAACCTTCGTTAGGAAGTTATGAAAGAAATTCCCTGTAGGGACCCCTGATTATGTAATTCACCTCAAACTTGCATTTTCCCCCACTTTATTCATTACAGTTGGTCATGACAATTTGTTTTATTTTGTGTGATTGCCGTTTGCATGGCCTGCCCGATCGCCAGATTTAAATCCAATGGATTTTTTACCTCTGGGGACGTTTAAAATTCTTGGTGTATTCAACACCTGTACCTAATATCGATGTTCCAAGGGAGCGTATCCAAAATGGATTTGATCAAATCCGTAACACCTCAGGACATTTGCACAGAATACGGCAAAGCATGAAACGTAGGCATCAAAGGAAGAGGAGGTCATTTTGAGCAATTTTTGTGAATGTGTGTTGATAAATGTATCACATGTACCGTTACCAATAAATCCATAACTCCCTAACGAGGAGTTTGCGGACCCATGTTCACATGAACTTTTTGTTATGGTTTGGTGTCAGGAATACGCGCCAACATTTATGGACACATATTATAGATACACACTGTATAATGAATATATATCTTACATTTTAGAGGTATAATGCGTGTTTGGTTACTGAAGTATTTACAAAAAAAAACTTGTTAATATACAATAGAAAGAATAGGCCAACAGAAAGGAAAAACAATGGTATAGATGAAGAGAATGTGTAGAGACCGGGAAAAATGGATGAAATGGACGGAGAGAGGCGAACCCGACGCTTAGCAGCAGAAGGGACTGAAGAAGAAGAAGAAGAAGAAGAAGAAGAAGGAGAAGAAGAAGAACTTGTTAATGTTTCCACGTTTCATGAAAAGTCATGATCTCAAGAACTTGATAGAGTTTCATAGTTACATTTGCGATATTCCTGTGATCATGTTTCTCCGTATTTGCCTTAGTTAATACTAAACGATCAACGAGCACTGCATTCTCTTACTTCAAATTCTACACACCGCTACCGCAATCTACTTGGTTTCTCATTTTCAAAATTTATCCGCACATCATAGCGAAGTACCAGGTCTCATTACAAGTTGCTCATTATACCCTGCCACAAGACATCTTTATCTTATTCTTTATCCTGTACAGTCTCAGTTCCTAGAAACTGAAACTCATTCCGAGTGAAGTAAAATGTTGTCAGACAGTGGCTTCATTTAGATAAATTTTTTTATTATTTTTCCTTAATATACTCTTAAATATTTTCTCCTTATAATGAAACTAAGATATTATGCTCATTACTATCAATAATATCATTAATCTATTCAGATAGAATACAACCCCGTTACATTCATATTATTCCCATTATATTCATATTTAGATTTAGAACCCTACGGTACATTGCAGTAAATTGCTATTAAATTAATTTTCATCAATTATGTAACTAGCTAACTGAACTTAATTATAATTATTTATAGTATATTATAAGCCTGAGAGTTAATAAATCGATTAAGTCACTACAGACTACCCCTTAACTCCTCACTCCACTTTCTCCGGCAAAGACAGTTATGTTTCAGACCGATATGAGTAGACAGGAAGGCAAGCATTGGTGAGTGAAGGATTGTATAATGCAGGCATCATAGCTTTCGACTCTGGCTGGTCGGCTAAAATTCACCACTGATGCATAGTGCCTTACTGTGTGTGTGTTTCTGTAGCGATGTAAGCGAAAAAGACATGGGTGAGGGTGGGTATCTCCTTTCCTTTTCCATTCCCCTTTATACCCAGGCCTGGTATAGTGCATATGGATTTGATTAACTCATATTAATTTATTAATAAAGTTACTGCTTTCTCGCATAGATTTTATCTCTTATAATATACTAGTCCTTTAAATTTGACTCAAGGTCATTTCTGTGCATTTTTTGTGTATTGTAAATATTTATAATTTAAATGTGGCTATATTTATTAAGACACATTCAGTGGAAGAGAAGGCCTTATGGCCTTAACTCTGGCAGCGAAAATATAACATTCTATATAGTACCATAAGTCCACACTTGTGGACTAACGGTCAGCGCCTGTGGTCACGAAACCAGGTGGCCCGGGTTCGAATCCCGGTCGGGGCAAGTTACCTGGTTGAGGTTTTTTCCGGGGTTTTCCCTGAACCCAATACGAGAAAATGCTGTGTAACTTTCGGTGCTGGACCTTGGACTCATTTCACCGGCATTATCACCATCATTTCATTCAGACGCTAAATAACCTGAGATGTTGATGCAGCGTCGTAAAATAACCCAATAAAATAAAATATAGTACCATAAGTTGCCTATTTGAGCCGGTAACGCTTATTTCACGGTTTTAGTGCCAGAAATGCCTATTTAAAAACTTCTATAATATATATTACATCAAGAATAAGACTAGGCCTCTCTTAAGCTCTAATCTGCACATTTCATCACATCTGTGTTATCTGCGTAGTTGTTGTCTACGGCAATCAATAGTTTGACTTATGAGCAGTTATTTCACAACGTCTATAAAAATTGTGACATACTGGTACTGTCGGTTACATCCATTACCGACTCAGTTTGTAGTATGTTGAAGAAAAATTCAAATATTTAATGCAGTAACGCGTGGAGTAAGAACGAATGGAAAAGTAGTTTTTCCAAACGAAATTGTAACGGAAAATTGAAGTTCAGTTATGTCAGCCTTCCTCAGTTTAGAAAATGTTGTTGACGGACAAAAGACAAAGTTTGAAGGTGCATAATTTGCAGAAGATTATTGTCATAAAATATTGCTAAACAAATTATGAATTAAAATGCTTTATTATTATTTTTTCATTCTTAACTTGGTATTCATTAGCTTTCGATGAAATATTCTAATTCAGATCAATTGATATTTTAATTCTGGTATTATTATTTGTTCATTTTTTTTGTTTCCGTTGAACTTTCTGTTGTAGGACTTGCATATTACTCGACCAAGGCGAGTGGAGGTGCGGGCGTAATATGAACTATCGCGATGACGCCATACAAACGCAGGAGCAGTACAAGTGGCGCTCCGGGCTGCAGGACTCCACTGGCCTCGGTCGAGGAATACCAGTGTCTGTAGAGGAGGGGAAAGTTCTATGAACCATAAGCACTAGCTACCGACACATATGATTCTCCTCTAGCTGGAATAAGCAGAGCGTAGGGGTCTTGTTATTTAATAATTCAATCTGAATTAACGATTAATCCAATTGTTTATTATTTTATCAGTTATTTACATTTCAGTACCATGTTCTTGAACATAAGTAGCACAATAATTGAGGGTCTATTATAATATATTACCTGTGTATATTATTATTTTACGATAGGATGAAAGATGGACTGAACAGAGAAAAATTCTCTCCTGCATCGGGACTCGAACCTAGGTTTTCAGCTCTACATGCTGACGCTTTATCCACTAAGCCACACCGGATTCCGTGCAGCAATTCTGCATTACAATCTCTATACATAGTGCGTTGGACATTGTGCCACTGTTACATATTCTGCGACAATAGATGAGGGTAGGCTACCAAAGGGAAAACTGTGAGGTAGAACTTAAACTGAGGCGATTAGATCCGGTATCGGAACTGAAATCCGGTGTGACTTAGTGGATAAACCGTCAGCACTTAGAGCTGAAAACCCGGGTTCGAGTCCTGGTTCCGGAGAGAATTTCTCTCTTTTCTAGCCATCTTTTATCATATGGTAACGCAGAATTCTTGCACGGAAATATCATAATGTACTTCGGTACATTATAATAATATTATTTTATGAGCCTATTTTTGTAATTTAGACTCTAATTTAGACGCCTATATTGCATTTATAGTCCCATGACTATAAATTCGTGGGTGCTATTCATAGACATTTCGCTAGCGCTCACTACGAGCGTGCTAAACTAGCCCGGGCTATCGACTGGTTACTTGTACAGGATTCATATCATATCTTACCGATGAAACTGGTTTATGAATACGAAAAACATTAGTTCGCTGATCATCCACCGGAAGCCCAAGCGAAGAATGAATACTGTGGTAAGTCTCTTATTGTGTGATGGGACTCCAATATCAAATTGTCAATGCTCACAAAATTCTAACTCCAGATATTTTGAAAGACAGTTGTCGCCTTGAAACTTTCTCTTCAATTGGATACTCCGGAAATTTACATCATTCAGAAAAGTTTCCAGAGCCTATCAATTGCTGTGTTTGAACATAACACGAAAAAGTCATTATTTCTTCCTTTAACGTGTTTATCAGATATTTATTCTCTATTTCCCAATAACAAAGAAATATTATCGTTGTTGATTTTATTAAACCTCCTTTGTGACAGTACAGAGCATAAATTTTCAGGAGGAACAAAAAGTAATTAAATATCAGAAGGCCTACTTTGATCCTCGATGATGTCCTCATATTCACCAACGTTTACTTCCGAATTATCTCATATTCTTCAGTAGACCTATTGATATTAATTACTTCTTTTTTCCTCCTGAAAAAATAAACTCTGTACTGTCACACAGGAGGTTTCATAAAATCAAAATAAACGGCAAACACCGCACTGCTATGCAACAACGGCGTACATCACTGTTATACAGTGAAACTTCCCTTAACGGATACTTCCCAATAGCGGACTCTTCTCAATAGCGGACATTTCAAAATTCCTCTGCAAAATAACATTTGCCCTTATGATAAAATTCTTCCAAATAGCGGACATTCTGAATGACGGACGCGGACACTGAAATGTATCTCCCAACAGCAATTAAAACTTCCAAACAGTGTTGCCAACTCGATTCTTAAAAATCCGCTGTGAAGCCTTGCAGAAACCGCTAAATTGCTATATTGTCAATGTAAAATTATATTGTTTTTCCGCTGTGAGTGCTAAAAATACCCGCTAAATCCCTGTATCAGCAATACAAATTTTATAAATTTTACCCGCTAAACTAACGCTGAAAAACGCTAGATCTAGCGGGAAAACCGATGAATTGGCAACACTGCTTCCAAATAACGGACAGCGTGAAAAAAAAAAGAAAAAGACGGTTGTAAATTAAACGGAATTCTAACAGAATTCTTTGCAACAGTCATTATCGTGCATTTGAACGTTATTGTACTTTACTGAAGATATTAAGTAGCAAATTTGTTAGTTGTGATACTGTACGTGAGCAATCCGTACTTTCTTAGTTTGTCAAGTTGGGTGTTCGGAAGTACAGCGACATTAAAAAGTCACAAAAACGTAAACGTTTCTCACTAGTAGAGAAAGTGGATAGTGTAAAGCATAGTGAGAAGGAGAAATTAAGTGTTCGTGAGCTGGCCACAAAGTTTAATGAGGGTAAAACTCGGTTAGTGAAATTTTGAAAGACAAGGATGTTATTTTAAAGTGAACAATTCTAGATTTCTTTGTGTCAGGTGAAGTGGTACAGTGACTGATGTTTATTTCATTTACAAAACATATACTGGTACGATTTCTCTCTGGATGGATACTGTAAACAATCTCACTGTCTCCTGTACTGTACTGTAATAGTAATATGCGTTACAAGAGCGGTACCGTATGTTGAAGTTTTCATGTTCGAGGAGAAGTTTGAAAAAGCGAAACGTACTTGAGCTTTTTTAATTTCCGAGAATTGAAAGAAAACATACCGCTCGTGTATCGTACATTATTTTGTGCGAAGATCGTTTATTACATACCTGAAAGAGGAATTTCTAATTAGTTGCAATGAAATCTCCATCCTGGCCTCTGTTCAATGACGGAAAATTTGCAAAAGTAAAATATCTATCTTCAACATTGTTGCTTTAAAATGTTTTCTGTGTTTACCATACTCCAGCAGGCCGTGATATACGTCTGTCTTTTTTTTTTCCCCCAGTCTATAAATGCGAACTTAAAACAAACGGCTTCCTTAATGTTACATGCATCACGAATGCAGTAACTTTAGTGGAGTTGTAGAGTTTACTTAATTTTTTCAAATATTTAAAAACAATAATTAACAGTGCAATTTAGGTGAAATTGCAGTGATAAGTTTCCAATTTATAATTGTTATTATATTGAACGTCTCTAAAAATAATATGTTAAAAGCCTAAAGCAGTAAAATCAATATGTCACTTAAGCGGTAAGAAGAGGGAAATTGTTGTGTGTGTTCGGTTGGGAATACTGAATGTGGAATTTTAGACTTACCGCGGGTTGGTTTTCTGCGGAAACCAAGAAAATACGCACGATCTCGCGCAAAATACAGTGTTGAATATGTATGAGAAATTTTAATGTACTGGATACATACTAACGATTTTCTAAATAGCGGACGCTTCTCAATAACGGACATTTAATTTTTCCCCGGCGTGTCCGCTATAGGGAAGTTTTACTGTATCAGCAATAATATTGTTCTTCTAAGCAGTGCTAGTAGAACCTTTCTGTTAAAAGTCTTTGTCCAAATTAGTCAAGTTCAGTGTTTACATAATATCAGTAGCTTGCTGGAGCGCTGGCACGCTTTTCGCATGAGAACTCTGCCACCTGCAGCAATGACCTTACTGCAGATACAGTACGTCCCTTGATCCTCCCTCGTGAATGCCGCGCCATGCTCCTTACAGCACCTGACTCCTGATGACAACAGCGTCAGATTACCTTGAGTAAATGCATTAAGGATAAGAGTGCGCGAGGCTGCTCGAAATTAATGACTGGGTTTTATGAGGAGGTCAAGTGATGAGACGCGAGAACGAAGGCGTGCAAGCAACCAGAGAAGCTTGACGATTTCTTATAGAAGGGAAAGTGTTTGTATCCACACCACTCTCTCTTCCAAGTAACAAGAATAGCTGTGGAGAAAGAATGTTTATTACAGAATACATCATGCAACTAGATTACTTTTCTGATTAAATCAATAAGTCACATAGTATTTTCCTTCGGAATATATTTTAACATTTTCTCCGTATATTAAATTGTGTATGTACTGTAGTGGCAAAAAAAAACCGGACCGACTCTTGTAGCTGATTTCAGAGCCTTGTTCACTCCAGAGCACGATAGACTGGTAACTAAGACTTCCGTGGTTCGAATCCTACCTGGGAAGGAAACTTTCTTTTTTGTTCCTTATTCAAATTCATACCCTATACAGTACTTTTCGATTGCTGGTAAAATTCATGTTCTGAGAATAATAAGTTAATTAAGCGGTAAAACATCGCTGTCCGGTTTTTTCTTGCCACTACTGTAGCATCTTTGTTGTACCTTTCATTTCCTATTTTATTCGTTCAGTATTTCTTGCTATCATTATTTCTTTTCTTTACTCTTATCGTTTCTTTTTGCTCCACTTATACCTTTCTTTGCGATTTTTTACGTGCAATTTCCGTTTCTGTCTTCTTCTTCTTCTTCTTCTTCTTCTTCTTCTTATAATTTTCCTTTATATCCTCTCTTACACTTTTCTTTTACTTAGTTATTTAAGGACTCTGTATCAAATACTAAGTTATTTAGCATCGATGGGATTGGTGATAGCGAGATAGTATTTGGCGAGATGAAGCCGAGGATTCGCCCTAGATTACCTGACATTTGCCTTACGATTGGGAGAAATCAACCCAAGCGGGAATCGAACTCACGCTCGAGTGCAACTTCAGATGTGCAGGCAAGCACCTCAGCCGACTGAGCTTCGCCCATGAAACACTTCTCTTTTATACTTTTTCTTTGTCCCGCCGTGACGTCGTGTCTAAGGGATCCTGCGTAGGTCTCGCGTTACAGAATGCGCGAAGATTTTCTCATGAAATGTCAGCCAGTGTATAGGACCGATGCTCACTCAGCATAGCGATGCACTTGGGGAGCTGTGATAGGTAACGAAATCCGGTCACGAAAGCTAGCTATAATGTCTCGGGGAATCATCGTCCTAACTACGCGATACCTCTATTCTCATTGGATGATCGTCCACCTCTGCTTCGGCATGTGGAAGTGAGGCTGGCAGCCGGCTGGTCAGTCTGTGACCTTGAATGATTATAGCGTTACGGTTTATTATCATCATCATTACTATTATTATTATTATTATTATTATTATTATTATTATTATTATTATTGTCATCATTATCATAATTCTTCTTCTTTTTCTGCTTATTATTATTATTATTATTATTATTATTATTATTATTATTATTATTATTATGTTTTCTTTCGTACAATATTTACTTTCCATTTTCAATTTCTTTCTTAGCTTCTTCATTTTCTGGCTTCCTAATTCCTTTTTACCTTTATCTATATTTTATGATTTTGTGATTTCTTTTCCTTTGATCTTTCTTCTACCGTATATATTATAATTAATTTTATTTGTCATTAATTCTTTCTTTCTTTACTCCTCATTGTAAAGTATTTATTTATAGTTTACTAATTTTTGTGGTTTTATTTATTTCTTTGATGTCATTTTTTTTCTTTAATAACTTGCTTTTCCATGTTGCTTTATTTCTTTCTTCATATTTTTGTTTTAATTTATTTCTTACTATCTTGCTTTTTTTCATATGTCATCCCTTTCAGAATTGATCCGTATTAATTTTCATTTCATTTCTTTCTCTAATACTGTATTTCTTTCCCTTAGCTCTATTTTCTTACACATTCGTCCATTTGTATTTCGTGTTTTTTTTTTCAATTCTCCTTAGTCGGATATTTTTATGTGTTGTGCTACTCTTATATCTCTTCTAATGTTATTTGTGTCGCATATCACTTTTATTACTTCTTCTCGGCCTAATATTTGTTTGCTTTTCTTGATTTTTTCTGCTTTCGTCATTAATTTTAGGTAAAAAGTAAAATTATCCCTATTACAGACCATAGATACTCACAGGTTATCTGGAGGTTAAGACTTCCGCCTTTACAAATAATTGGAAATAATTGCATTAGGTTTCTCAGTCTCCTATGTCTCTACCACACTTACCCAAAGAAACAACCAATTGGCTTGGCTTTTCGAGGATCGTACCTGGGACATATCTATTAACCTTATATAAGCACATTGTGCGTCCTATAAAGGGTGTAAACGATATAGGCTAATCTGCTAAAAAAATACTGGTGATAGCGCATTAATTACTGAACAAAAAGATATACAATTTTTTTCTGTAACTTTTGTCGTTTCCCTAGAAGAAATGTTATCTTTGATCTAATGTTTTTGAAAATGATATTAGATCGCCATTACTTCAGTCCGCCACGTACATTGCAACTGTGGTGATATCCTTGTTTACAAATCAGAGTACTCTGTTGTCTATCGTGGTGGTGTTTGCATATGTTGGACGGAAGTTCGCTGGCAATGACGTTCACATTTACTCGAACAGTAAATATTAGACTATTATCAACCCTAAAAACATGACACTTTAGGAATCTAAAAAAAAAAAAATACTACACGAGATGTTTAGTAGAACGAGATGCACAGTCTGTATAATTTTATCAGTTTATATCGTTCATACTCTGTATATGCGATAATCGTCCAAGTTAAATTGCTGGCCCGGATGGCATTCGTGAATTCAATGCTGACAGGTCAGTCATTCTGTCTCGGTCCTGATAGAACCAGATCCCATCTTTAGACTAGTAACTGATAAGCTCTAAGACCTGACGCCCCAAGCCCTTCCTATATAATAATAATAATAATAATAATAATAATAATAATAATAATGATAATGATAATATTATTATTATTATTATTATTATTATTATCATTATTTATTCTCGAGTGTGAAGGCTATCAGGCCTTCTCTTCCAAGTCACCAGATATATATATATATATATATATATATATATATATATATATATATATATATATATATATATATCTTAAAAACAAAAATGTTTACAATGACAGTAACACAAAACAAAAAAGATAATACAAAAACATTAAAATGTTAAATTTGTATGCTATTAAACAAAGCTTAATATCTATATTAATATTATTATCTAAACAACTAAACGAGAAAGGGCAATTAATAATGTAAACAAGAAATACAATAATAAGTGATTATATAAAAGCTATAATCGACACATCTAGTAACTTATTAATAATACATTTCGTTAGACAAAAAGTGAGTTTCTACTCGTAACAATTTCGATAGCGTTTGGCAATCCCTGATGTCACTGGATAGATAATTCTAAAGAGACGTAATGATACTGTATAGGAGCATGAATATGATATTCTGTGACGAGGGATAGAAAGAAATTCTGATTATAATTTCGTACTGTTGTGAAAAACTGAAAACGTGCTGCTTGGTAAGTAGCTGTAGAGGTAAGCAAGAGTTTAAGTAGCATTGTTAGTGAATATATTCTTCGTTCCTTCAGGCGAACCCAGGATAGAAACTGGAGGAAAAGTCTTACATGATCAAATATCAATATATCAGAATCGGAAAACCCTTACTGCTCCCGGTTTCGTTAGAGAAAATTCGTTAATTATTTTTCCCCTTCATTTCACTTCTTCTTTATTTTCTATTCTGGTTGTTTTTTTTTCTTTTTCTTTTTTCATTCTCTTTATGTTATGCCTCATTTCAGCTGTCTACATAATTATTTCTTTAGTTTATACATTATTATTTCCTTTCTGTTTTTTTTAAATTTATTATCACTTTGTTAACGTTTTAAATATTCCTAACTTTTTATTTATTTCTCTGCTGGTGTGTTTTATTTTGTTCTATTTTCTTATGAATCATTTTATTTCTTATCTTTGTCCTATCCTTAGAATTTTTAGACATTTTCCCTGTAATATTACTTTATTCTGTACTTTCTATCTTACTTATTGATGGAATATTTCTCTTTTCGTTACCTTTGTCATTTTCTTTTCCATTTCCTTACTCCTTTCTGTACGATACATATATATATTTTTTTATTTTTGCTGTCATTTTGCTTGCTTTCCTTGTTTCCCTCTTCTGACCTGGCGTTAATTTTATTTGTCACGCTCACTTATTCCAAAACTGCTGTTACAGTTTGATATATGAGTTAATTCCGTTGATGTTTTGTATTATGTTATGGATTAACAATGTGACTCCATCAACTTTCCCATTACTTATCTGTGACAGTTATGTTGAGTAGCAGTACGGGAAATGGGCGAATAGTGTGGCCAGCGTTTCGGCACGGCTTAGTCCCGCCTAATGGCGAAAACCCGAGGGACGGCGTGTGTGTTCACTGCCCCAGAAACAAACGCTGGAGCATTCATTGTCACTAATTCCAAACAGGTTTCCCATGGTTTTATACACTTGCAACGCATATAGTGCAGCGTGTATTCAGGGTTTCCAATGTCCTATTATACAAACAGACTTGTAATTCGTTAGCTGACACATCATTCTCATCATAAAAACGAATTTAAAGAACACTATTAACTTTAAAAGGAGTGCGTGACATAGCAATGAGAGATTATTATGTTATATTCGGAATTTGTACATAAAAATGTTCATTTCGTCTTTCAAACCCTCCTGTTTGTCGCCGCCGCCTTCAGTACTATCATTGCCATCACTTACACCCCCTCACCACCACCACCACCACCACCACCACCATTTTCGTCATTTAATTCCTTTACTCGAAGGTTCATTTCGGAGAACAAATGTTTGTCAGACGTTAGACGTCTCGGATATCTCATAGTTAGACAGTGGATGCGGGATGGCTTATCGTTGAATGTAGGTGCACATTTACTACGAGGCGCATCCAGAAAGTAAGTTTTCCGATTTTTTCCCCTTGAAAGTAAACGTAATTAGCAGTGTCAATTGCGCATGCGTAACAGATCTATGACGTAACAATCATATGCCAGCCGGACAGGTCCCGCCTGGTGCCAGTAGCGTCGCAGCAGTGGTCCGAAATGCAAGTTCTTATTCCTTCTCCCGCCGCCTGCGAGTTTCGGTAGGTGATAAAGTTCTTTAATGCACTAAGCATTGCACCAATTTAAATTCATCGGCAGCTTTGTCAGGTCTATGGGCCGAATATCTCTCTCTATCTCTCTCCCTCTCCCCCTTCCCCCTCCATCTCCCTCCCTCTCTCCCTCTCCCTCCCTCCATCCCTCCCTCCTTTTCTCCCTCTCCCTCTTCCTCTCCCTCTCTCTCCCCTCCTAACCATTCCCTAGCCCATCCCCTCCCCCACCCTCTCTCTCTCTCTCTCCAAAATTTCCTGTCCTCTGGTGAGCGTTTTGGCAACGACGAAGAGCTGAAGACGTCTGTCACACGCTGGTTCCATTCACAGGCGGCAGAGTTCTACGACAGAGGGATACAAAAGTTGATCCCACAATACGACAAGTGTCTCAATTCTGATGGTGGCTATGTTGAAAAATAGCTTAAACATTGCTGTACCTGTTGCCAATAAATGCTTTCCTGAAAGTGTGTGTTCTTTTTTTTTTTTTAATATGGAAACTTACTTTCTGGGTGCGCCTCGTATATGTTACATTTTTTCATTCAGACCATTGGCTCAACAGGTATTAAACGTAAACAGACGACGTCAACATGCTACTGTATCTCCGTACAGTCAGAAAGAAAAGAAAAATAACGTACTGTAGCACATACCTTGCAAGTTCAGTCCTCATCATTGATGCAATTACCAGCGTTGCAGTAAACGACGATATATTCTCGTAAGTTGTCGAAGCTCAATCGTCTTTGCCTATCGCTTAAACAGTTTTGTATCGAGAGAATTTCTGAAGAAAAACTCTGAAATGGGGATCACTCAATTTCTTTACAGGAATATTTGCACTGAGCTTCATGTTACACGTGTCCTTTAGACCCGCACAACTAAATGATGATGATGATGATGATGATGATGATGGTTCGTCAGATTTCATTTCATCGCATTTCCTGTGCGATGTACTGTTGCAGTGTTTCTCTATAGCCTGAGTTGTTCTGGTTTTTATTTAAATTTTACATACATTACACACGATATTGTCTTGGTTAATACATACAATGTCACTCTCATACTTCTTAATTGCATTTCGTATTTCTAAGCGAATTTAACGTTTTGACTTCGACATTATGAATGGATCAGCACTACACTATTCAACTCGCAATAAATACTTGAGCGGGATAACACAACTGCACACATTGCGTTGCAATGTGGACCGGGGTTCCCTCGTTATTTACGCTGCTGTACTCGCCAGGTACACAAAAGACGAATGACGCGGCATGTGTAATACACTCCGATACGAAACAACTTCACTTTTCCTTAAGTCATCACGCATACACTGTCTGCTCATAGTCTATTTTTGTCTTTAATTTCATTGTAGACCAAATTTTGTAGAATAAATTTTTAGTCTTCAGTTCTTTTAATTTATCGTGTTCATACATACTATTATTAGCTAACCTTGTCGTGAACGGATGCGAGTCCTCACTTCTGTAAAGCCTTGGTTCTTCTGAACCGCCTCGCACAAATCCGGACTACACGAGAGATAGTGAGAGGTTTCTATAGCTGCGATATGCGAGCTCTGCGCACGTCGCAGCTATAGAAACCACTCAATATCTCTCGTGTAGTCCGGATTTGTGCGAGGCGGGCCTCGCACGTCGCATGCGTCGATTCAGAAACCGAAGACAGGTTTGAACCTCATAAGTAACACCAATAAGGCAGCACTCATGAGGCAACTAGGCCAGTATATAATGGGATAGGATGGCCAGTTCCTCCCCCCCCCCCCAATGCATACATTGCTGAGTAGCTACAGATTCCAGTAATCAGACTTTGTGCTTTCATTCTACAACCAACTGACAATAAAAATACAGTTTGCCAGTGTTGCCATAAAACAAGAGATGTAAAAACTAATGAATGAGTTGTATAAACAATTGGTTACTCATTCAAACTTAAATATCAAAATATATTTTTATTTATTTTACTTATTTATTTATTTAACCTGGTAGAGATAAGGCCATCAGGCCTTCTCTTCCCTTCTACCAGGGGATTACAGCTACAATATTAAGAATACAATAATACAAAACATCAACGGAATTAACTCATATATCAAACTGTAACAGAAGTTTTGGAATAAGTGAGCGTGACAAAATTAACGCCAGGTCAGAAGAGGGAAACAAGGAAAGCAAGCAAAATGACAGCAAAAAGTAAAAAAAGAAAAATTATATGTGTATCGTACACGAAGGAGTAAGGAAGTGGAAAAGAAAATGACAACGGATACGGAAAGAGAAATATTCCATGAATAAGGGAGATAGAAAGTACAGAATAAAGTAATATTACAGGGAAAATATATAAAAATTCTAAGGATAGGACAAAGATAAGAAATCAAATGATTCATAAGAAAATAGGGCAAAAAACATACCAGCGGAGAGAAATAAATAAAAAGTTAGAATATTTAAAACGTTAACAAAGTGATAAAAATTTAAAAAATAGAAAGGAAATAATAATGTATAAACTAAAGAAATGTATAGAGTGCTGAAATGAGGTGTAACATAAAGATAGTGGTGCCATTTGAAATTTCAAAGGGAAGGGAAGTGGGAGCTTTATGGAGTTAAACCTAAAGTGCAATTTTATTAACACTAGTTTTGAACTTCTACACAATATATAATTTGACGAGTTTTTGTTTAAATTACATTTAATTGAAATAAATAGTTAATTAGACTGTGAAGATTCTTAAATAAATGCCCGATATGTAGGCCTAACTTCTTAAATGAGTTATCGTAGTCTCTGAACCTTTCACGTATTTCTATGATAATTATGTCAAGTTAGAAGTAACTACTTGCCTCTCATTCGGTTCCCTTTCTGAGCAATCATTCACGGAACCCTGTTGAGAACGGTGCGTAAGTGACAGTTGAACTATGGAATGCGCAGTTGGAATGTTTCTACAGGTTTCTACCGCAGTACGGCATGCACGTTAAGACCGCGCGGCACGTATATGCGTTGGAGTCTGATGGATTAATTACAGACTCCGGTTGGAGATGTTCCAAGAGGCGACAATGATCATACTGGATTGAGATACTACTACCTGCCTCTGGTGTGTGTAAATCTTGTCTGAGAGCTCCCATAGTGAAGGATAAATTTATGTATCTATATCATAAATACAGGCTGTTAAATTGAAGTATGCAATATTTAGGAGGTGATAGTATGCATCAAAACAAGAAAAAATGTCTAATAAACATGGGTCCTATAACATATATATTCTGAGATCTGAACACTTGTTCATATAAGGTGCTCAATGTCACGTCCATTTATGACAATGCATTTTTCAGTCCTACAATACAGCAGACTACCAGATAATCATACCGTAGTTGACGCTCCTGACATGGAATAGTGATATATCGCAAGGAATACTGAAAACAAAAGTTTGGTTGCGGATATGATCGGGGTTCAGCAGAGATGGTGTTGTGAATTTTCGTAATCAGCGTGTGTGGACTGATGAAAATTCCCATGTAGTTGAAGAAACAAGGCATCAGCATTGATTCTCAATCAACGTATAGGCAGGCGTTCTTGGCGATAAATTAAGGACCATGCGTGCTACCGCAAAGATTAACTGGGGCTCGTTATCAGGACTTTATTATTACCGTATTGCCTACCTTGCTGGAGAATGTGTCATGTCAGCAAAGACTACAGATGTGGTTCATGCATGCACTGACACATTTTTTCCGCAATGAGTGTGAACACCTGAAGGTGATATTTCGGGACCGCTGGATTGATTGGGGAGGCCCCACATCTTGGCCTGCCAGTTCCCCAAATCTAAATCCCCTAGACTTTTGGATATCAAGAACAACCAGGTCAATTTCAAAGAGTGCGTGATTCCTTATGCCGAACGGCAGAGGAATGCACTGCCATGAATGCACGTCACATTGAGCACCTCCTATGAACAAGTATGTGTAGTAGGGCACATTTTTATTAGACATTATTTCTTGTTTTGATGTATACTAGCACCTCTAAAATTATTGGATACTTTTTTTTAAAACCTTGTATAACATTTTCAGATTTTGTATATGAATGGTTCTATTACCTATTATAAAATCCGTTCTCCAGTATTCGATACGTTCGTACAGTCTGTGAACTTTAAACTAAACTACTTTCTGGACACGAAGTTTGATAATGTTTGCGATATTAAACTACGAAACATTTTTTTTTTCAAATCTCTGGAAAATCCTAAAATATTTCCACTGAATGAAACAAGTTTTAAATTTAAATCACTTATATGTAGACGCTATGGTTTCGCATATCCTCAAAAATACAATTGTTAAATATTTATATAATAGCTTATTTCTTCTCCTACCGCGGAAAAAAACTTTATTTTTTATTGAAAGTTTTGTTTATTTGTATCAATTAGATACATAGATAAACAAGATGAACCATAAGTAATATAATTAATTTCAATGGAATATTCTTTCAGATATTTCAAACAAAAATGTTTCGTACAATTTTGCTCGGTTTTGCTTTATTTTTGAGATATTTTTTTTATATGGAAGATTTCGTAGCGTGTTTAGGAAAAGCCATTGATTGAATTCCCAGTCTGCTCTATCAGCTTAAGAGAGCAGTGTACGTTGGATTTTCCCCGCCTTATGGATTTTCGATTTCGGGATACATTAATTTTCGTACTGAAGGAGCAATGACATCTATCAGAATATGGAGATATTAGTCACCATTCAACCGACTATTCATACTGTGACTACATCAAATTCCACGCGAGAACATTCATCCCCACACCGACACTGAATTGTGAGCAGAGAGTGCACACTCGTTCGCAAATTTTGCATTGTATCGCATCCCTTCTGGCCAAAGCTCTTACCAGCCCATCGTTTGCCAAAGAAAACACGGACTTATTTGAGAAAATGACTTTTACGGGTTTCGATCCAAATGTTCTTGAGCGAAAGCCAGGCGGTAGAATGTGTGGTTTTCGGAGAGCTTCTACATCTGAGACCAAAATCCTTCAGGTTCCTCGTCGCAGTTCTTCGCAGTTCTTCAACACCCGAATGCGTTTGAGTTGGCTTTAATTGCGGAATGGATTTTCTCAAGCCTAGTCCACTAGCATGACATCCTGAGCTTTGATTGAAACACGCTACAGTCTTGACCTTCATTGAAGAGTAAAAATCCCGGAGGATTTGTATTGTGTTAGCCAACGTCGACCAGTGTGAGCTGGAATTCCTTAGGAACGAGACGGAGCTAAACTTGAAGTATTGCAATTCTTGACCAAATCGATCACCAGTTAACCAACGGACTGCCCAGGATGAGGCGTGGCTACGTAATAAATAACAGTACAAATGAGTGTTCTGGCAGTAACCAGTCAAACAATTGATTCCTAACAACAAATGCACTATAAAACGGATTGCTCAGACGCACACCGATGCAGTATCAATCAAATGGAAGATTGTTTTAATACATCATAAGTGGTTTTGTTTTGTGTACATCAGTCAGAGTAGCATATTTAATATTAAATAGTTGTTAGAAACGTAAATTATCATACTAATAAAAATAACACACTGTGTGACAATATATTACAACAGCTGTTGTTGTTCTTTTGTCAACTGTTTAGTCAAGACAGTTTGGAACCTCAAAAGTTACACCAATAGGGCATAATATAATGTGAAACTAAATACTAAATTACTGTATAAAAAGTAGATCAAGTAATGGAGATACTAGGACACTATAAATTCTGTTTTCTAGTCAAACAGTATACCATTGAGCTAGCACACACTTCATCTACTGATTTTACCAATGTTCTTTCCACACGTGCGCTCGGTGAACATCGTAGGCACCTGGAAGATTATTCGTTGTTCATTTCGTGTATTTGGAAATTTCGTGATTTGTATCGTTATCTACAATAGAAAAAGACAACAGAACAGGGTTAGATTCCATGGGAGGGAAAACAATAAGGAAAGTCATAGAGATAGTAAGGTAACCGGGCATAATAAGGCCGCCTAAGGAATAAAACGCTCTTTCTTTGAAATGGAGACATTTAGCAATTTTTAAATGATGGAATAGCATACTTTATACTTATCCTATAATGTTTTACTTCAAGTAAATATTCAAACAGACACATAAATGCTGTGAGCAATGAAAATTAACCTCTTCCGTTACTATATATTTTACCAATTTTGTGAAAAAAAGGATGCTATTTTTTTTATTTTTTTTATGTAGGTCATTTAATAAGAATCACTGTACATCACTCATTTTCTTACATACCTAAAAAATCACTATAAAATAGACATACATTCATACCTGAATTATTATCCCGAGTTATCTCGTGCACCTTGATTCCAGCTCTGGTAGTTATCCCACTTTGATTTTCGCCTGAACTATTTACCAACTTATGATTTTTTATGGATTAATTTATGAGGTACAATACCAGTGCTGTTATCAAGGCGTTAAATGTTGTTTGTCGTGTGATAGACTCGAAAGCAGGGTATTATGCACAGTGGCACATTGCATTCCGGATAGTAGTATCTGCTCTTTTTTCGAATTTGATTGTATTTTGAGTCTCTCGCAATACTACACATGAAATCCTGTCTGGTTGGGTTATTCTTCTTATGAGTTCGTGGAATAACTTCTGAAAAATGTCTACCTGTAAGCCGAAGTGGGTTGGGCGATTTTCCTGGCCATCCTGCCTTGAATGATAGGACATTCGGGGTGTATTTTTCGAAAATCTTACGAATTACCACCATTTGATAGTCAAAGGGTGTCTTCCTGCCTTCAGACATCGTATACCAAACGTAGGAATCCCATCACCAGATGTAGCAATATCACTAACTTCTGTAGCCATCTAGTTAGGAAAAGGTTAATGAAATGATGGAAACGTATAAATATATATGGGATAATAATCCTTAGCAGCGAAAATGGGACTCACACGAGTTAACTCAGGTTAATAAATTTTGACGGAAGTTAGCAACCCGAGTTAACTCGGGTTAATCAGGGAAGTGGTTAACATCATGTCACTGGGCCTTATATCCTGCTGTGACAGATAATAAGGTCCACAATAAAGAATATAAGTATTGAGCATAATTTGGGCATACAAAGTCTTCGATTTTTTCCTCAGTGAGACCTACACATTCATTGTTCACCCAACCAACATTCACAAGAGACACACACATATATATCTACAACAATTCTCTTCGCAGACAGAACACATCCGCGTCCCCTGGATGTTTACAAATCCTGAAGTTGATGGTTCACCCAATGCTCTTTCTGGGTTAGGAATTGTCAGTCTTTTGTTTGTTTCATTTCTTGCAAAAAAGATTGTGCTTCAGAGTTTGAAATTTATTAGTTCAGGGACTTCTATGAACTTGTGGGCGTTTTCACGTATTAATTTCATGGGCCATATTTCCTGCTCTCTTACTACGCGCAAATTTTAATTTATGTAGTGCCCATATGCTCATTAGCGAAAGTTTCACGGTAGCCCCAAACTTCTTAATACTTACACAATAACGTGCATTTATTATTATATTAATAACACACAGTAAAATGACTAAATATCAACTTAAATTTTGCGAAATTTTATAATGAAAGCAGAAATAATCACACATAACTTGTTGCTACCAGTCAGCTACAAACAAGAACGAGAATCTAATTTCTTTATACCTCACTCGAATTAAAAGAAATAGGTCTTAAGAGCTGTTGCTTTCTTTTGCAAAAGTGTATAGCTAATGGCAAACCTAGATAGTGGGCCTTATAACATGTTGGGTCTTAATACTCCCAAGTATCTTATGACGCTAAATTTCGGTACAGCTGTACCGCATGGCCGCCATGAAGACGTGCTTATTCCGGTCATTTTTGCTAGAAATGTAGAAGAAAATATGCGTTACCTTTCTAGAACTAATTTATTTAGAATGTATGATTTCCAGCATTGCACACGTTATTGAAGTAAGATACCCCCTTTGAATCGAACTAATTGCGATAGGTGGATAATCCATGAGGGATTTCACTTACCTCGATGTCTCAGTTCACTGACTAGGTTTTCACACGGACTTAGGGAGCACAGAATGCAGTTGTACAACAGAGCAACTGTCTGGTACAAATGGAGGATTATTTACATTGACAAGATAATCGTATTTAAATGTTTGAGCCCCATTACTACTCATGTCAATGTAAATGGGTTGGTTGTGCCCACTGCTAAGTCTGTGGAATTATAGAGACCGCAGGTACTGAAATGGACGCACAGTTCGATGATTGATGACCACAGGACATTGGTCTGTCGAGATGGTTTACACGCTACGCGATGTAAGAGGATCATTCACGTAATTTCCGCTGCGTCTCGTGGCCACGGACACAATTCAGCTCAAAGTAATACCTGAGGCGAATTATGAACTGCAGGACTTCGCTTTTGCAGGCTTTTCGCTGAGATAATAAGTAAAAAGTGTTTTGGTTTAAACATTACTCGTTTACCACTGGGAAATAAATTACAATCGGAATTACTATCCTACTCAACTTATAATAGCTTGGTGTCGATACCAGGTAGCTACAGTTATAGCAATTGCGTATCTTTAAAAAAGGGCAAAGAAGTAAACTGAAATGAGGATGAAAGAATGGGTCAAGCTGCGACAAAACTGGGATTCTATTCTTCTACTAATAAAGATAGGCTAATGTTTTTAATTGAGTGCTCTGATAGAGTAACGAAAAGAGTATTTTATTTTCTTATATACATCTTGATTGCATAACTTTTAACACTGTATCACTTCGGAAAACACATTATGTGTCTTTCTCGTGTTAAATTTTGCATTACCTCGTTAACATTTGCCAGCCTGTTATCGGTCATCTTCAGAACTGGTTGTTGCTGGTCTTGTCGCCTTTTGTTTGTGTTTTCTGTGAGGGTGTTTTGTGTAGTATAATGAGGAGTCAAAGGGTGAGTGTGTTCTGAAATTGAGTTTTGTGTTGAGAATTTCGTATATAGACACATAAAACACATCCAAACGAACTGGTTGTTGCTGGTCTTGACGCTTTTTGTTTTTTTTTTTTCTGTGGCGGTGTGTTTGTGCAGTGTAATGTGGATTCAAAGAGTGTGTGTGTTCTGAAATTGAGTTTTGTGTTGAGAATTTCGTATATAGAAACACAAAAACACGTCCAAACGAAATACTCAACACACAATTCGATTTCAGAACACAGACACTCTTTGACTCCACATTACACTACACAAACACACTCCCACAGGAAACATAAACAAAAGGCGTGAAGACCAGCAACAACCAGTTCTGAAGATGGCGGATAACATGCTGAAACGTGTTAACGAAGTAATCTAAAATTTAACACGAGAAAGACACATAATAAGTTTTCCGAAGATATTTTCCTAACATTGGGTCTGGAAGAAAAAGACCTGCTGTTTTCTGGAATAAAATTTGATTTCAGACTTACTAAACTTACGAAACTATTGGTAGAATGGTATAATATCAAAGGTATGCACCAAGTGTAGGTCAGAGACATGATTTATTGTGTTTTCAGCTTGTCTCTAACGTGTTTCTAATTTTTTTTACGATCGTATTTTTTGCCGTACTTACCGATGCTGTTTACATGTCTCGTAAGTTGACAATGCCAAAAGTTGCCTGATTGCTATGCAAACAAAAGAAATCACACTGCTATTATAACTACTTACGGCACTAGTGTGGTGTTATAACCTACATACTGTTTTGGTAACGACGTTCAAACTTTCTTATAGGATAAATTTTTACTTACCAAACAAATATTTAAGATTAAAAATAAATTTAATTAAATGACAATCGTATAAAAAAATTAGTATGCGATAAACAAGCGTTAATTCCTTAACAGCATATCGGAAACTGAAGTGCTTTGTGTGGTGTGTGGCATTGTCTGGATCATGAACATGGACATTACGACGAAGTGAAGAGAAACGAATATATAAGTACTTGAAATGTGCATATGGAGAAGGAAGGATCGTGTGAAATGGACAGACAGAATAAGAAATAAAGCTGTGTTGGAAAGATTGGGAGAAGAAAGAATGATGCTGAAACTAATCAGGAAGAGAAAAGGAAGTTGGTTGTGTTACTGTCTGAGAAGAAACTGTTTACTGAAGGATGCACTGAAAGAAATGGTAAACGGGAGAAGAGTTCGGAGCAGAAGAAAATATCAGATAATAACATTAGATATATGGATCATTTGCGAAGACTAAGAGAGAAGGATAAAGTAGGAAATATTAGAGACTGCTCCGTTTGCAGTGGAAGATCTGTCCCTGTACAGAAAACTATGAATGAATGAATGAATGAATGAATGAATGAATGAATGAATGAATGAATGAATGAATGAATGAAGTAACTTATTAGTACCTATGTCATATTTCAATATCATATGCCTTTATTGGGTTCAATGTTTAAGTTAGTTCTATAGTGACTATACACCAGCTATTATGCTTACAGCATCAAACACTGGAACCTCAGAGTTGCAGTCCCTTCCGATGTTAGCTTAGTTACGTAATACTTCTTCATCGGCAACGACTAACCACAACCAGGAATCCTGCCAGTGTTTTAGAGGTGGGACTCGGACAGAATTTTGCAGTTCATCACAAACATCTGTACCTAAACAACCGATCCTGAAACATGATCCACGGGCCTTGAACCCTTGTCGCTCGAAAAATGTCCACTATTGATTACACCATCATTCCATAGCATTTCCCAATCGATGGTAGGCGACGCATGGAGAGACCTGGTCTAGAGAAGAACGAAAAATACCTCAAGGAACTTGGGGTTTAAGGAAATTTCTGATAGAAAGTTTTGTTAAGTAAATCTGTAGGAACGCACACAAAATATTTTACACACAGTACAAAATTTTGAGAAGTAAGAGCAGTTTTAGTTAAGTAATATGCAAGGAAAATGAAAATAGAGAAAAATTGGGTTTAAAACCTTAATGCACCTACAATACTGTGCAACCTTTCTATTAAAAATGGCGCCGATTAAAACGGCATGAAAATATGTGAAGAGATTATCCAAAACATTTACAATATGAAAAACTGAAAATTTTTAACAAAATTGACAGAATTTGATCACAGTGTATCATTAAAGATATTGAAATGTTGCATATAGATATTCTAAAATTGAGCAAAAATATATATTAGTTTCAGATATCTAAATTAGTGAAACAAGTAGACTAAAAAATAAATTCTGAAGCATATAAAACAGGTCAAATTCTGTAATAGAGACTATAATTCGCTGTACATTTTGGGATGTTCCAGTTCTTTCTTTCCATGAAGAATTAGAGGACTGCAGATAGTTACGTAAGCGTTTGAAATTACATGGGTAATCACAGTTAATGATGTCGAATATTTGAGGTATTAAATCAAACAGACATTGGTTATTGAACTCTGGTAATTTGAAGCCTCCGCTGCTCCACATTCTTTCCCAAATTAGCATTGTAATGTTGTTTCCAATCATGAAATCCAAGAGAGAGGGAGAGTTTCAAAGACCCACTTTATTTATGCGAATCTATTTATGCTTTGTGACGATAATTCGTTTAATGACGTAGACTAATTTTATTATCTAATTGAAAACGTAAATCGTTATTGAAAAATGTATAATTTTAAAGATGAAAAATTGCTTTCTTTATCGATGTGTAAAAAATATTTACGTTTTAACTCATTCTCTTCAGCAACTGGTGTGAAATATATCAGGGACCTATTTAAAAATAATATTTATACTAGTTTTGAAAAACTGCAAATGAAAAATCACGGTAGAAAAGTTTAAGATAAGAGAAATATATTTTAATATATTCAGACAAGAAAGTATAATAAGAATAATTATAACTTTTTAACAGTGCTTATGTAATAAACCTATTTTAATTGTAATTTACTTTCAACAGTGCTTATGTAATAAACTTATTTTTAACTGTAATTTACTTTAACTGTGGCTCAGTTCATTGCTCGTTTTCGAGTAGCCCTACATTTGGGTCATCAAAATTCGGTCGGTGATGTAAAAGTAGTAATTACCTTCATGAATTGCTTTTCATTGCACTACACAGTTTCCAGTAGGCCTGATTCTGTTATTACTTCGGTTGCGTATTGACCGCATACACACAAAAACGCACAAACACACACACACACTCACAAACACACACACACACTCTCTCTCTGTTTTACAATGCGGAATATTATTATCTTTATCGTGCATTTTACTTCTGTGGTAGAGAACAAACAGTGTTGTCTTCAGAGAACGATAACCTGTCCGAAGAGCACCCTCTTCCGTCATTTTCCAAACAAATTTGTCTTCATTTCTCATGGCCAAGAGCTACCCAACTTAATTCTAGTTTCCTTCCAAACAGAAAGGAGTGACTAGGTAACTTTTCGAGAGCCGAACCCGGTATGGATACATCCGCTGTAGCTTACATTGACCCTTTGCGCGCCCAATATTATGCGATGATTGTTATAGTCCGACAGGTATCCCGGATGACATTCGTGAATCCAATGTTGACAGGTGGGTCATCCTATCTCAGCCCTGACAGAGACAGTTCCCATCCCCAGGCGATTACCGATAAGCCTCAGGATCCGGAGATCCAAGTTCTTCGTATATTGTGTCAGTATCGGAAACCCATAGTACTCCCAAGACTTTACCCGAGGATGGTTTTAACTATTGCAGATTAAAGATTTAATGAGAAGGTGTGAATAGTCAGTGCAATGAAGAAAAGAAAAAGTCTCTGCAACGTATGCTTTGTCTACTACAAATTACATCACAACTAACTTATTTCAAGGATAAAACCTAGGCAGCCTACATGGAATACCAGCGCTGAGCCATTGTTGCGGCTAAGTAGCAGTAGTAGTAGTAGTAATAATAATAATAATAATACTTTATTGCCAGAAGAAAGATACATATTGCTTTTTTTATATATAAGAAGTCTCTAGCAGCCCCAGAAAGAGTAAGTTACATACTCGTGCTCAGGAGGCATTCTACATAAGTTAATGTTAAGACATTTTATTGAATAATAGATTAAAAAGTAATAAAAGGAAAAAAGAAGAAGAAAAAACACATGTCACAATAACTGAACTTTAAACTTTCTCTGTTAACAGCACATTTTTAGTAGATTTTTGAAATAAGAAGCATTAGCAAATTGTATGTTCGAGAATTTATATATCATCATGTACTACCTTCTTGCCTGCCTTTTTTTAGTGCCTACATTTATTTATTTATTTATTTATTTATTTATTTATTTATTTATTTATTTATTTATTTATTTATTTATTTATTTACACCTTTGTTATGAATATCCTATATATTGACTTTCATCTTAAAAACATAAAAATAAGCACCCAAATTCAAATAGTGTGTGCCACGAGGATGACACATACTTTCTCGGAACAGTTCAATTTCTGTATTTGTTTGAAAATATATTTCTGCGTATAGGATATTTTCTTAAACAGTTATTAAAGATATACATCTGAAATGATTTAATGTGCATACGAAGATGTGCTTTACTAGATTTCATACTGTATAGAAGATATACTAGAAATAAACAAGTGGGGAGAAGGAAGTGTAGGAAAAATCGGTTTCACATATTGTACGATGTTTGTGAACGACTGTACTTGTTATAAAAATTGAGGGCTTTGCCGAGAGAAAGGCGGATAGACCTATACGCCCTTCTTCGGGAAAACGGTTTAAAATGTAGTGAATAATTATAGTAGCGAAATTTTGTTTTTATTGTACTGTACATACCTGCAGGACAGGGCTGCGTGCGTGTATAACATTTTATTCAGGTGCGTTTTAAAATCTTAGATTGCATGTATCTCAATTCGCCATATTGACGTATACGCCCTTTTTCCGACAAACCCCTCAATTAATAATAATCCGAGGCACGACAGCCCATGAAGGACCATGATCGACCAGCGGCTGCTGGCCTTACGTGTCATGCTGAAGTAGAGGTAGACGATCATCCAACCAAATGGAGTTATCGTGTGGTTAGCACGATGATCCCTCCAGTCATTATAGCTGGCTTTCGTAACCGGATTTCGCTACCTATAGTAGTTCCCCAAGTGCATCGCGATTCTGAGTGGGCACCCGTACTATACACTGGCCGAAATTTAATGAGTGCTCCCCATGAGGACTCGAATCAGCGCGCATTACATAACGCAAGTCCTAGGTAGAATGCCTTAGACCGCGACGCCACGCCGCGGGACATAAAATAAATCATCATTATCATCATCATCATCATCAACAATACGATTTAGGCCCATTGGCCTGTTTCGTCTCCATAGCAATATTAAAATTAGACTTTCCATCGTTTTCTAGGGCGTCCGATTCGTCTTCTCCCTTGGGGTTTGTAATGGTGTAGTCGGTATGGAATGCGGGTTGGTTCCATCCTTGATATATGTTCATGCCATTTATTCCTATATTCTGTGATCGTTTCTATAATATTTGGTATATTTAGTATTTGAGTAATAATATAACAATAAAATCATGTAATGAATTAACATATTTAGGAGCAAAATTTGATAATATAGGAAGATATGAAAATATGATAAATTATTGAAGAATAATTAACGCCAGGAAAGTTACAGGAACACTAAATTCTATTCTATGGCAGAAGAACATTAGGAAAAAAACAAAAATGATGATATATGAATCCATAGTTAAAAGCACATTACTCTATGGATGTGAAGTTTGGCAGATACCTGAGCGTATGAAAAATAAGCTTCTATTTACTGAAATGGATTTCCTGAGAAGATCAGCCATGAAGTCAAGACTAGATAGGGTTAAGAACGAGGATATTATAAGACTTGTGCATAAAGAGAAAACAGTCATCGAAGAAATACAAAGACAGTTAATTTGGTACGGATATGTTCAGCAGATGGAAAACGAAAGACTGCCGAAAACTAATTTGAAATGGGTTCCAAATGGGAGAAGAAGAAGAGGGCGACCGCGAGATACATGGATTACAGGAGTTAATAATGCTATGTCAAAGAGAGAGTTACAAGACGGTGATTGGGAGGACAGAAGAAGATGGCAACTAGGATCCGGAAGGCGACCCTTCTCGCTGTGAAGCCGGACATACGACAGGAACTATATATATATATATATATATATATATATATATATATATATAGAGTTCCTGTCGTATGTCTTCATTTCGCTTGTGGTCCAATAAGCTATAATAAAATAAATAAAGGTAATATTAATTACAATGAAGGAAGATTCGGACCCTGAACTATTCTTATTTCATTTATTATTATAGGTATTAGAGTATCCGTTCCTGTCACAGCTGCATATAATCAAGAGTTTATTGCAGGTGGTGTCATGGTAAAACCACAGTTTAGTATATACAGTCACGAAGCTTGAGTTTATGAGGGTACTAGAAACAATAAACTGTGCAGGTACTATTTCGCATTGTATGTAATGAAGCGATCCTAGTGGTTAGCAACTGTCTGTGGATGCATATTTACTACGTATTGAGCTTCGTGACTGTATACACTAGACTGTGGTAAAACCACTCTTATTCATAGATACTAGAGTTCTACGGCGGAATACATCTTGTGTTTTTTCTATTTACGGACTAGTAATCTCTTGTGTATATTTCATGAAAGCGTTCTTCCTTTATTATAAAAGGACCGAACTTCAAGTAGACTTGAAACAATACAAACCTTTGGCCAATGCTTTTGTTGCAGATCGACAATGGATTTCTGTTCGTTTCTGTAAAACAACGCTGTCTCTGTGCGTATGGTTTACTTGAGTCCGCCAGACCAGCAAATAAATGCAGACTGTTGTGACCACCAAACAAGAGTATCCATACAGACAGACAATACTCCGAACAAGGGATTGTTGTATTTTGGGCTCTGCTGGGAATGAGGGCGATGGGAAGGCTTTTCTATGTCTGCAACAACAGAACCTCCCCGCCCCACCCCGCCCTGCCCCTCTCACCACTTTACTCCGAATGTTAATTACTCCCCCGTGTTAGGTTCAAACGCCCTCGCCTCGCAGTGTGATAGCGACAGAGCAGCATTGTCAGAGTCTTACAATACCAGCTGTCCAGACTCACTGCCACTTGGATTACTCATCCTCGACTACAAATAACAAAATGTTTTCCGTTCCTCCGCTGAATAATTCTGACATTAAAATAATTATAACGTAGAGAGGAACAGAGTTTTATTTGGAGCGTCCAAATGTGGCAATCATTTCAACGTTTGGACAAGTGCGAATGTTTTATCTCCTGCAACGCCAGGTGAGAGCAAAGTTAGCTAAACGACTAGAGTCAATGTTGCCAACTGTTTAAAAATTCTCCAACTAAAACGCAGTAAAGAAAACTAATATCACGAGCTAAACAAGTACAAGTCATTTTTTCCGTTAATTAAATTCATGATAACATTAAATAGCAGGTAATTAAATAAATTTTGTTAGTTCACCTAAAAATCAATAATTAGGAAGACACCACCTAGGGGAGAGTTGGGTAGTATCGGACATCGGGTAATATCGGACAGAGCATAATTTCAAGGGAAAAATTGTTCCGGGGCCGGGTATCGATCCCGGGACCTCTGGTTGAACGTACCAGCGCTCTGCCAACTGAGCTATCCGGGAACTCCACCCGACACCATCTCAACTTTTCTCTCTGTATCCACACAATTCGCGTGAGCTGACGAAACGCCAGAGACCCACATCGAGTGCACACAATCTCTGTGTGACTTGGAATTGTGGTTTTCTGTTAACGTACACAGTGACGTATGCAAATCTAGTCTTTCAGGTAAAGCTCCCTGTAAAGCAGATTTCAATAATTTCAAGGAAAAAATTGTTCCGGGGCCTGAAAGACTAGATTTGCATAATATATACGTCACTGTGTACGTTAATAGAAAACCACAATTCCAAGTCACACAGAGATTGTGTGCACTTGATGTGGGTCTCTGGCGTTTCGTCAGCTCACGCGAGTTGTGTGGATATAAAGGGAAAAGTTGAGACGGTGTCGGGTGGAGTTCCCGGGTAGCTCAGTTGGCAGAGCGCTGGTACGTTCAACCAGAGGTCCCGGGATCGATACCCGGCCCCGGAACAATTTTTCCCTTGAAATTATTCAAATCTGCTTTACAGGGAGCTTTACCTGAAAGACTAGATTTGCATCGGACAGTGCGTTTCTTTCATCTACTACCAGATGATAGTACCTGAATGACATGGTTACGTTTCTGTATGCGACATTACAGAAACGTAACCATGTCATTCAGGTACTATCATCTGGTGGTAGATGAAAGAAACTCACTGTCCGATATTACCCGATGTCCGATACTACCCAACTCTCCCCTATGTTTAATTTCCGCGAGTGCAGTTTCATAGAAAAGGTAATTCCGACAGACTCTCTACCGCTCTTTACTAATTGGCTGTCAGAATTAATAATATATCTTTCTAACAGAGGCGGAAATCTTGTCTTCATCTGTTGATAACCAATCATAACCCTGGTTTACATAAACGCACACCTTTTCTTCATTTACAGTAATTGCAGGGAGAGTTGCTGTGAATAAACACTATAAAGTGAGGATCACGTAAGACTAGTTCCTAAGGGTGTTATGCATAGACATTTCGCTAGCCCGCGCTACGAGCGTGCTAAACTAGACCCGGCTATCGACTGATTATTTGTACAGGATTCATATCATATCATATCCCTAACACTGGTTTATAAATACGACAAACGTTCAGTCGCTGATCATCCACCGGAAGCCCGCGCTAAGAATGTCTATGAATATGGCCCTAAAAGGCTAATTTAGCCGTCTCTTGAGTGATGTCAACTAATACCAGACATCACCTAAGAGAGCAAAGTCACAATGTCATATACTGAAGTGGTAGTAGTAGTAGTAGTAGTAATAATAATAATAATAATAATAATAATAATAATAATATGTAATAATATAGTGTTAACATTAACAATGTCGTGCTTATTTGCTTATTTACCACATCTCATCTTTATGTTGGGAGGCACTTTCTAGATGTTTCAATAAATAATTTGTGAAAGAGTAGCCTATATTTTTCTCTTTAACCCCTCGCACATTATATTGGTAGGCCTAATTAGTAGATTAGCATGATCTAATTTTAAAATGTATTTTTTCTGACAACATAAAATTCATTGCTTTGGCTAAACAGTTTACGATTCACGAGGCCTAACCTAAAAATCTATTCTGTTCGATCACGTGAAATGATTAGTATGAATTTCGAAAACAGAATACCACTTTGAAATGTATAGCCTACTTAAAATACCGGTAAATAATCCTACGTCGCTACCATGCTATTTCCTCTATTGTATATTTTAATAAAAATCTGAACATTAAAAAATATATTTCTGTCTATTAGCCATATTAATGTTTTATACCAAGTAGGCCGAGGTCTATAAGTTACAACTTATTTAATTACGCTTATCTGAATATACTGTTGAATTGGAATCAGAACTTAACACAACTCAATTATGTATTGATATTAATATTAATATCGGTATTACCAATTAATTATTAATTACGTTCAAATTTCACAAGCCTAATTACTTCCATATGCACGTCTTATCATATGGCTGGCAACTTTCCGACGTATTTCCAAACTGTAAAGTAAATGTTAGGTATTCCGAAGTCGAATATTAGGATTCATCTCGCCAAATAATATCTCAAGGTCGCCAGTTTCCCCGACACTAAATGACCCCAGTGATAGATAAGACGTCGTTAAATAAGCGAGAAATATTTAGTGATTATTTTAATTACCTCTTTGAATGCATAACCATGAACATTAAGTGTAGCTGAATCATAAATAATTCCTGTGATCCTCAGCTGACAACATGAAGGATACCCCTGTGTGACGTCTTAATTAAGTAGCATTTGTACTCTGTGCCAAAGAGATTTGACGAGGTGCCACGAATTTTCTACTCGTGACTAGGTGCTAAATGAAATCTTACACAAGTCGGGATCGTTACTCCAGCGCTGCACACCTCTTCTCGTTCTTTTTTTGACCCTCGTTTGCCTGCAGTTTACAGACTTCATCAGAGCCGTCACCTCGTTTGCCAGGAGGTGTAAAACGAGACGCTATGATGTGATGAAGCTTCAAATCGTCTTGCTTAATCGTTCCCAGCTTCCTCCACCCGCAACCATCTCTATACTTCCCGTGTATCCGTATTGTTCGGAATATTCCCAAGAGCAGAGAGCGCTACATGCTTCTACAGGATGTTTGTGAGTGTAGGTTTCGTAGTCTTGTTGCACAAGGCAAGGTAATTATCTATTTAACGTCCCCTGGAACTATTTAAAAGCAATTGAAGTGTTCAGAGCCATAGTGGGCCAAGCGCCATTTATTAAAACCGGAGAAAGTAAGGGTTAAAGTTAATTGAATGCCATAGTTTAATGAAGATTGACATATTATTTAGTTTGAATGTGTATACTTTATATTACTTGCTATATGTTTCCATTGAATTATGGTGATAACTTCATTTTAGCCCTTGTTTTCTACGGTTTTAGTAAATGGTGCTTGGCCCACTATGGTTCTGAACCCTTCAATTGGAAGTAGGCATATTTAAGATAACTCGAAAAAAAGAAGTGAATGTTATTATATTCAGGTCAGGGATGCATGTAGTCCGGACAATGAGTTCTTCACTACCATTTTTTGTTTTTTGAAATCGCTTATTCAGAAGTTTCTATCGCCGTTTCTTTTGAATATTATTTTATTTCCATGAAAATCCCGGTCTGCTGTTGCAGCATAATAATACTCTCTCTTTATATTTTGTAAGTAAAATGACAAAATAATAAGGAAAGAAATCAGGGATTGAGTTTCCTGAACAAAACTTTCTAGATAACTTATACGCTAAAATAATTGTCCAAAGACTTCACAGTCAGGATTTAGGAAGGGTAGGTTCTATTCTCACGACACGGATTCATAATTGATCCAACTGTAAGGATAGAAACATGCGAAAATCAACCTACTCAGGTAAATCAGGAAAAGTGCGACATATACGACCCCACTATACCATATTATAAGGAAAAATATCATCTAACATCGATCGAAGTTATTGGATTACTGATTGGAGCTAGAGGGACCATCACAAGAAGATTCGCGCATTTTTGCAAGCAGTTTGGTCTAGGACAAACTCTTGTCACTGAAGTATCTCTGTCTGCAGTAAAGGGATCTATAAAAATCCTAAGAAACCATCTCTACGCGTAAATAGATTGATCTTTTCCTATGGCGATCTGCTCACTTAAGTTGGGTCTTGCAACTAGTGCTAAATAGACGACTGTGATCACTTGATAGCAAATGGATACCGTACTAGGAAATTTTATGTTTCTCCTGGAATTAATGATCTTTTGTTTAGTCGTCTTCAATTATTTATAATTGTGTTACTTCTTTTTATTTTCCTTCTCCATTGTTTTTGTTTCATTATAATTGTATACCTACCATTTACTCAAAAAAACAACAATTTTTTGGTAAGCTTTGTCTTCTAGGCAGCCTTCATTTGGAGGAAGCTGAATAAAATTCACAATAATGACTGAGAAACATATGAATCTAATAGAAAACTCCACCATTGTTGTCAGGTACTTTTAATAACTTTAGAAAAGCCGCTGACGTAGCTCTGACGGTAGAATGTTTGCCAGCTGATACAGAGTTACACTCGGGCCTGGGTTCGATTATATGGTCGATTTCTTCCAAGGTTTTTACAACCGTAAGGCGAATGTCAGGTAATCTATGGAAAATCATCGGTTTAACCTCGCCAAATACCATCGCATTATCACTAATTCCATTACGCTAAATAGTCCAATAGTTGATATAGTATCGTTAAATAACCAAGTAAATATATTTAGAAGAGTGGAACACCGGAAGAAAATAAATAAAGTGGGCATTCCTCAATATCCGATGTTGATCGTACTCAGTACATACAGAGTGGCGCAGATGAAAGTATCCCGTGTAAGTATAGGCCTAGTGTAAATACAGAAGAAAAGTACAGAAACGAAGTGCTAAAAAGAATTATTCTTTCATCAAAGATGTTGAAAGTGAAGTAAAACTGCAGAATCAATACACAGCTGGTATGTATTAATGTATTATAATCAAATATATGAAATCAGAAGCCGAAAAAAAATGATTTATTTAACAACGCTCGTAACTGCCAAGGTTATATCAGCGTCGCCGGTGTGCCGGAATTTTCTCCCGCAGAAGTTCTTTTACATGCCACTAAATCTAGTGACATGAGCCTGTCGCATTTAAGCACACATAAGGGTATACGAGTATGTACAGCTGTCAAAAGAAAAAGTGGCCGCTCTCCTGAAATTAAGTTACCTTCGGGTATCTTCGCTATAATTCGGAGACAGGCGATGTTACATGTTGTTGGACCACGTTGCCTGATATCTACAGTTATAATTGAAGTATTCTCTCTGTGATTCGATAGCGTAATGGTAGCGTTCAGGCCTCTTATTCATGAGGTCCTGCGTTCGACTACAACCTCGTGCTTTTTATGTTCTTTTTTGTTATGTTTTTGAGAGAGACAAACTATACATAATGGCTCCTTTCTCTTTTACGATTATTTTAGTAATTAACATCAGGTTCATTAATATATTATGTCATGACTTTATCATTATGATATTGTGGCTGCAAATGGAAAGAAAAAAGATTTTATTCTCAATAAAAATATCTTTCGTGGCATAAACAAAAGAAATTTACTGGCGTTGGCCTTAAAACATTCAAACAATTAAGCGTTCAAAAAACAAAACAAAAAGCCACAATTCAATAATTAGTCTATCTTCCTCTTATCTCGATCATCTTGCAGTCGAGTGGGCATGGAATCGACTAGTCTTTGCAAATAGCGACTGTTCTTAGACACGATATTCCAGGCATTCTGAACATACCCACATACATAAGTGTTCTGTCCATGGGCAGGTCTTTCATTGCAAACCCAGCAATCTCCAATCTTTCCTATTTTCTGCCTTCCTCTTAGTCTCCGCATATGATCCACACATCCTAATGTCGTCTATTATTCTTTTCAACCAGAAACCCAACAAATTCCTTTTTCTCTTTCTAATCAGTTTCAGCATCATTCTTTCTTCACTCACTTTTCAAACACAATTTTATTTCTTATTCTGTCTGTCCACGTCACACGCACCGTTCTTCACCACATCCACATTTCAAATGCTTCAATTCGTTTCTCTTCATTTCGTCGTAATGCCCATGTTCCTTCCCCATACAATGCCACACTCCACACAAAGCACTTCACTAGTCTCTTCCTTAGTTCTTTTTCCAGAGGTCCGCAGAATATCCGTCTTCTTCTATTAAAAGCTTCCTTTGTTCATGTTTGCAGTTTTTCTTGGGAAGGATAGGCCTAAATGCGGTAACATCCCGTTGCTTTCCGCACACCACTATCTCTTTCGCATCTTATTAAATTCCAGGGGACCCAAGCGTGGAGATGAGGAGAGTGGATTTGACTAATTGGGCCCTCCGGACTTCACCGAAAGTCACGGCAAGGGTTAAATATTAATTCTATCAGGATGTTTGACCCGATCAGAGACCGGGAAATCTCAATTAGCCTTTGCCCCCCGCATCCTGGACTAGCTTCTACGAATCATCAGAAAATCTTAGAGTGTGATTGGGCCAATTTTTCCGAAAATGTTTCCACACTTTTGCCCTCGTAGCTCAGCGGACGAACGTCGAAATTTAGATGTCAACGTCTCAGGTTCAATTCCTCGTTACTCCTTTTCATTTTATTGTGGTTCAAGATAGTATAATGTAATAATGCAAAAAGAAAAACTAATACCAGTATTATGCAACTGGATTTTTCCAAACCTAATATTAAATTGATGTTATTTATATCGCTAAAGAACGATTACAATATAAATAACTTGAATATTATTTATACAGTATCACTAAAGAACGATAACAATATAAATGATAAATATCGGTTTGTTTAATTAATATAAGATATTATATAATACTTATTTAATTATCTAAATAAAATAACAAAGACAGATGGTTATTTGTGTTATAATAATTACTTACATAAAATACAGATTATTTATATTGCGAAAGAACAATAACAATATAAATAACTTGAATATTATTTTATAATGCTAATGAAGGAAAACAGAATATAAATGATAACTTGAATATTATCTATATCGCTAAAGAACGATAACAATATAAAAAACGTGAATATTATTCATATCGGAATTTCACAGATTTATTACAGATGTAGGCCTATTTAAGAAATTGTAGAAGAATAGTAATTAGTAACAGTGTCCTATTTATTCTTCTTGGAGCCAAATTTGTAACTTTTAAAAGTGTGGTTACTATGTTGAAATGTATGTGTTGTAACGGATGCTTGATTTGTTATGTATGTGAGTCAGTTATGTGATGCTTTATGTCGTCGCAATGTCGTAATTATAGTTTGATTGTGTCTGTGTGACTATTGTGTATTAATTTATGATGTATGGTACGGAAAGCTGCGTATTTGTGTTATAGAAGTGTTACGTATGTGTGTTGTTAATGTTTTTGTATGTTCCAAATTGATACCTGATATTTATTTTGCAATCGCAATGCCTAATTTACGGTTTGTTTATGTTTTGTTTACATCGCGTAAGCTAATTTAATTTTCTTTTCTATTTCTCTTTATGCTTATCTTTTTTGTGTATGAAACTATAGCCCTAACATACATATGTAAAATAGGGCTAACCACCATTGGAGATACAATAATAATAATTGTTATTCATATCGTTATAAAACGATAACAGAATACAAATGATGACTTGAATTTTATTCATATCTCTAAAGAACGATAACAAAATATAAATAACGTGATATCCATAAAGAACGATAACTGGATATAAATGGTAATTTGAATAGCATTTACATCGCTAAAGAACGATTAAAAAATAAAATGAAAACTTGAAGAAAGCCCGAACCCACAACCTTTGAATCATTAAACAAGCACTCTACCGCTGGCCTACGAGGCGCAGACATGGAACACTTTCATAGTTCGAGAAGTGCTTGTACAAGCACATGCATCGTGTAACATCGCCGCGACCCGAAGTGGACTTTGAAAATATTCGCTGTTCACGAGTGCGGCCACTTTTTTTTTTTTGACAGCTGTACGTGAACGACCACAAATGTAGTCAGAAAATGCATGCTCTAAATATCCTTAATTTTATAAGGAAATGAACTCACGATTTGACAAAAATTACAAGGTACCACAACAAGACTTATTAGAACTTAAATATCTGATAAAAGTATAAAAAAGTTACTAATAATATTTTTTTTAGAATTCACTTTTTACTTTAAGTTAAATTGTCCAAAATTTGAAAATTTTCATGCATATTATTTCATAAATCCACAACCATTAGAGATCGCATTATGAAATTTTGTACACTGATTTAACACGCATTTATGCAAAAGGTAGACTAAAATGATGCCCATTTCTTTGAAAATAGAAAAATTATGTCACAAAACGTTATGTAAATGTTAATATATTTTATATAGAACAAATGAGAAACTGATTATATTAAAATAGACATCTCTGCATGTCTGAAAGTTTTCTACTTTTCAGAAATAAGTGTTTACTACATGCAGGAAAAATATTTAAAATGTCAGAGAAATCATAACAATGTTAAGGTTACCAAACGATGTAACTGCAGAATGTTTTGTTTTCTTTTTTTTCATACTTTGATAAAACTGGTTTGAAAAATATTATTAGTAACCTTTCTTTATAATTTTATCAGATATTTAAGTTCTAATAAGTCTCGTTGTGGTACCTTGTAATTTTTATCCAATTGCGAGTTCATTTTCTTCTTTCTTTTAGAAATTTAGAGCCTGCATTTTCTAATAATATTTGTCGTCATTCACGTACATATACCCTTAAATGTCATCGACCTGGGCCGGGATCGAACCCGCAACCTCGGGCACAGAAGGCCAGCGCTATACCAACTTCACGATGCGGTCTGCTGTATTTGTGCAATAGCGCGGCCATTCGGCTATCCAGTCATTCTTAGAATAGAAGTGATAAGCATAGTAAGCCTTAGGCTGCAGTGTAACCTTTCGGGTCTCTCCTCCGTACAAGAGAAAAAAGTTATACGTCAGCTAGTATAGTTATATTTTACTTGGTGACAAAGGAAATTCACTCGTGCATTTTTGTTACGTTACAAATTTAGATTGAATTACAAACCGTAATACATTTTTCAATTACTTCAAAGAAAATTGTTTAAATACATTTCCTCGAATTGGATTTAATTGGCATTCCGGTAACTGCGAAGCGTAATTGCACTTATGTTGTTCACGTAAGGCTTGCAGGAACCACCACACTGAAATACTTTAAACTATAGAAATAGTTTTCCGTGTCAGTCTTCTTGCGTTTTTGCGCAATGCTGGGCTCCCTTTGGTAGTTGCACTGTCATTCCAATGAAAGCACTGTTTTCGTAGCTCTGCATTTCAGTGTGCACATGGCACTTTGTCGAGATGATTTTCCCAGAAGAAAAAAGAATTCAGAGTCATTCTACAAACTTCATTTTGATAAGTATGTTGCAACATTAATATTCTCTCGAGGGAATTTCTGTAATAAAATTGTAGAACTTTGTTACGGCATGCACAAAATGAAGACTGAACTTTGTAATGCAATGTATACAACTACATTTCACCATGATTTCAAGGAAAACTTTATACTACCTTTAGTTAAAAGAGCTAGTCGTGTGATGCATTAGTAAAATACAGCTATGCTATCACATTATTACGGCGAAATACCTTTTGCCATTTAAACAAACGACGGTATGTCAGTGACACATTAGCGTTATTCTTCAAGCGCATTAACAAAAGAATACAATACTCACGTCAGCTTAACTGCGATCAAAGAAAATAATTTTGCAACAGTACTTCCCTCCTCAAGTTTCAATATGAGACACTGGTTGCAATAACAGCTTAATTCTACTTAAGGTGTTATTCCGGCGATGATATTTTCATAACCTTCCATGCCTTCTATATTGAATGTAAAGTTGTAATTAATTTCGTTGGCTCTAAGTGGCAGGAGAGTTGATTATGTGAAGTGCTGTGCTAAGTCAAAAGGTTCAAAATTCGCAATACAAAAATATGTTACACTCATGTTTTATACATCAGGGTCTTTGGCAGTATCATGTATACAGGGTGTTTCCGAGGTGGTGTTATAAACTTTCAGGGATGATGGCGAAGGGTACATGTATCAATTTGAGATAAGGAACCCTGGTCCGGAAATTAGCGAGTCGAAAGTTACAAGCAAAAATAGTTGTGTGAAAATGAATTAATTTTATTCCTCTTTACATCGTATTTATGTGTATTTATCTGCACATCTTACACATACTGTATTCATCTGACGTTGTTTACGTTGTCTACTTACTGTATTCCATTCAGTGCGCTGTCTGAGGGGTGGGGACAGGAAACTGCACTAAAGCAATGCAAATAGCGTAATGTGTAACGGACATGGTCGGTCCTGATACGCACATCTGTAGACAGCAGTGTATGTGTACAAGTTGCAGTCTCCAGTCGATCAGTCCTAGTGAAATGGAGGAGTACATGAGAGCGGAATAAGCAGATCTGATTTTCGAATACGGATGAGCCAATGGGAACAGTAGACAAGCTCACAAATTGTATCGGTACCAGTACCCACGTAGGAGACATCCGGCCCACACCATTTTTCCACGACTGTTCCTAAAGTTAAGGGAAGGAGGGCACGTGGTGCCAAATTACAATTCCATTTCCACACGACTATTTATGCTTATAACATTCGACTCAGTCATTTCCGGACCATGGTTTTATCTCAAATTGATACATGTGCCCTTCGCCATCATCCCTGAATGTTTTTAACACCACCTCGGAAACACTCTGTATAGGATACCGTTTTCCAGCCATCCAATTTTCAGGAGATAATATGTCACCAAAGGAAGAGCTTAATCTAAAAAATAACCCCAGTCCTGGCTAGAAGTCATGAAAGGAAAACGTTATTATTTCAATATTGAAATTCTTGAAACCAGAAAATGCATATTCTCTACAAAATATTTTGCCCTGAACCAATGCTGGATGGAAGTATCCTGAAAGTGAAACCATTGAACATGAATAAGAATACTTCACACTATAGTAAAGGATTTTTCATTTGTAGCATAGCTTCACAACTACTTTTCTTATATCTCCTGTTTTTCTTATTATAAATTTAAAACGTACATTATTTTGGTTTTATAATATATTTCCATTAAAAATGTAAGGGCTTATTGTTTAAAAATTCTTATTTTGTATTATTTTGATAACCTGAAGCCTTGATGTACTATTATTTCTCATTATTCATTAAATAAACTGATTACATTTCTAACTTCTTTACTATGTTAATATTTATGATTTATCTTGCTTGACTACTGGGTGTTCAGTTCAAAGTGTGTCATGGCTCGCTGTATGCCGTCATGTGGCTAGCCGATGAGCCTAGAGAATTAAATCTTCCTACACTTCCGCAGAGGTGTATAACCTATGAGGCAGAGAAGTTGCCTAGCGAGTACGGCGTTCATTCTGAAGAATACGTGCCGATACGTACGGTAACGCCGGTAGTGGCAGGAATGTGAACTGTTTTGAAATACGTACTATTGGGATATGGGGAGAGGGTTAAGACGATTACTTACGTATTTGTTGACCTTAACTTCGACGGTCAACATGGACACGGAGCATTTGATTTGTGTTGTGGAATGTTACCGTACGCAACCGATGATAACGAATACCCTGCGTACGACTTGCCGGCGCAAAACACAGTTCGAAAGAGGTTATGATAACACACAGACCGTACAGACCGCCATCTGTTGCTACGACGTTCAAGTTATGCCGTACACGTTCTCATGTTCAGATTGAAGAACGCCTTAAATAATAGGCAACTTCTCTAACGTATAAGCTGAAACTCGCTTCAAATCGGTGACCCAACAACAGTGACGTCATGACACACTTTGAAATGAACACCCAGTAGTTTCGAAGCCCAAAGCCTTGGGCAATGAAGCAGAAGGCTTCGAAACTAGTGAAGCAAGGTAAATCCTAACTATTAACACGGTAAAGAAGTTAGAAATTTAATCAGTGATATTTATATGTGTTAAAAGTGTATATAGGTAAATGAAGAACATTGAATAAAGTTCGTGTGTGTTAGTGAAATAACACTTTTCTACTGGTTTTAATGCCTAGATGCTCTTATTTAAAAAGTATCAGACTTCCTACGGTATGTAATAGAGACTTAAGTTTTCCATACTTTATTTATAAATATTTAAGAATGGGTTTTATTTAAATTATAACTGTATTTGAATAATTTTGCAACCAGCGTCTCAATTCTCTGCGTTCTAACATTAAATTGTCTATTATTTTTATATGTGAGTCCTTACTACTTTCGATATTTTGATACACTCGATATTTGTGTGTGTCGAGAGCTATCTATAATTTTTCTTTAAATTCTGAGGGTTCTCTTTAATGCGCTTGACATTCGATAAACCTGTAATACGGCAACGTCAGTGGGCCTTGTTGCAGATTAAAATACGTAGAAAATGACATAAATTCTGCGATGGTTTTGCAGAAATTCCAGGTAATTAGTAAAAATTAGAACATGTAAAATAGAGCGTGGAGACACATTCAAATTAATTATTTATTTGACAGAATAATCAGTTGTCAGAAAAGAGATGAAGCTACATTCCGATGAAATAAAAATGATTACGGAACACAACCATGTCGACTAACTATTGGTTTTATATTGCAGTACAAACACTAGTAGAATTCAAATGAACTCGAATTGGTTATATATATATATATATATATATGTATATTGAATAGACGAGTCAAATAGTTATAGTTAGCTATAGGTATCTCTTCATTGAACAATCTGTAGTGACACTTGCGGCAGACAAGTTCATAGTTGAGGTTTTCCTCGTGGTTCTCGAGTTACCCATATTAGGCATCTACATTATCAGTCAAAATTTCTCCCTTTCATCATTCCATAGCATTTCCCGAACGCAGGCTGACGACGCACGGAGGATATTGGCCTAGAGACGAGGAGTTGCATGCTCGAAACCTGGGTACGCAGTGTCCATTAGTGTAGTGAGCAGGTGCGCCTTATCTGAGTCACTTGTCGCAATATTCCAGATTATACAGAGTGAGTCAGCCAGGGTTAGACCGGCGTCAGCGGAAAGTCGAATGCGTAGTAACTGCTGCACCATCGCAGTGATCAGATCTCTTCCTCGCGTACTTTTCGTGTTTAGTTATGATAAGAGGTACGAAACAATTAAAATTAAAACCTTACAAAATTAGTATAGTTCAGAGTTTAACGAAACCCGATTATCAGAACAGACTTAGATTTTGCAAATCTAGTCTTTCAGGTGAAGCTCCCTGTAAAGCAGATTTGAATAATTTCAAGGGAAAAATTGTTCCGGGGCCGGGTATCGATCCCGGGACCTCTGGTTGAACGTACCAGCGCTCTGCCAACTGAGCTACCCGGGAACTCCACCCGACACCGTCTCAACTTTTCCCTTTGTATCCACACAACTCGCGTGGGATGACGAAACGCCAGAGACCCACATCGAGTGCACACAATCTCTGTGTGACTTAGAATTGTGGTTTTCTGTTAACGTACACAGTGACGTATATATTATGCAAATCTAGTCTTTCAGGTGAGGCTCCCTGTAAAGCAGATTTGAATAATTTCAAGGGAAAAATTGTTTCGGGGCCGGGTATCGATCACGAGACCTCTGGTTGAACGTACCAGCGCTCTGCCAACTGAGCTACCCGGGAACTCCACCCGACACCGTCTCAACTTTTCCCTTTGTATCCACAGAACTCGCGTGGGCTGACGAAACGCCAGAGACCCACATCGAGTGCACACAATCTGTGTGACTTAGAATTATGGTTTTCTGTTAACGTACACAGTGACGTATATATTATGCAAATCTAGTCTTTCAGGTGAAGCTCCCTGTAAAGCAGATTTGAATAATTTCAAGGGAAAAATTGTTCCGGGGCCGGGTATCGATCCCGGGACCTCTGGTTGAACGTACCAGCGCTCTGGCAACTGAGCTACCCGGGAACTCCACCCAACACCGTCTCAACTTTTGCCTTTGTATCCACACAACTCGCGTGGGATGATGAAATGCCAGAGACCCACATCGAGATTTTGCTTGTGGTTCCAACGGTCAGTGTATGATGGACTACTTGACCCCACCTTAATTTTTTATAGTTACGAAGCATGGTTCCACCTCAGTGGTTACATGAACACTCAAAACAAACGTTACTGGGACAGTGAAAATTCACACCGTTTTCACGAACAACCGCTACATGACATCAATTCGAGACATTTCGGAGAACGAACTGCGGCGAGTTGCTGGGCATGTCTTCAGGATATGTGCAGCCTGCCAGATATCACAGGGACATCATTTCGAACATGAATTGTGAATTCAGTAAGACCATAATTAAGCAATACTAACCTCAAAAGCGCGGAACGAATCCTCCGCATAGGGTAGCTTCGTTGCGTACGGCCCCAGTGAGTGCGGTTAGGAGTCTAGCTCTGTCTGGTTCACCCTTTATAAGCGTATGTTAGAGTTTCTACTTCACTAAAGTAAAGCATTATAAGCGACTAATTCTTAGAGAAATAATAAGCCACTGACCGTATTAGGCCCAACATTCTAATTCCATGTATATTATGTAAGCTACATGGTGAAAATAAAGTTTACTTACGTACCGGCTTTTAAGGAACCCGGAGGTTCATTGCCGCCCTCACATAAGCCCGCCATTGGTCTCTATCCTGAGCAAGATTAATCCAGCCTCTATCACCATATCCAGCCTCACTCAAATCCATTTTAATATTATACTCCCATCTACGTCTCGGCCTCCCTAAAGCTCTTTTTCCCCTCCGGCCTCCCAACTAACACTCTAATATGCATTTCTGGATTCGTCCATATGTGCTACATGCCCTGCCCATCTCAAGCGTCTGGATTCAATGTTCCTAATTATGTCAGGTGAAGAATACAATGCGTGCAGTTCTGTGTTGTGTAACTTTCTCCATTCTTCTGTAACTTCATCCCTCATAGCCCCAAATATTTTCCTAAGCACCTTATGCTCAAACCCTTAACCTGTGTTCCTCTCTCAAAGTGAGAGTCCAAGTTTCACAACCATAAAAACAACCAGTAAGAAAATAAAGCTTACTGAATAATAATAATAATAATAATAATAATAATAATAATAATAATAATAATAATAATAATAATAATAATCATCATCATCATCATCCTTCACGAATTAGGCCTCTGTAGACCTGTTTCGGCCCCATCTAGCAGTCTTCTTAAAGGTCTTCCTGGTCGACGATGTCCTCTAGGTTTATATTGCATCATAATTTTTGGGATTCTTGAATTTTCCATTCTTCTTACATGATCTAGCCAATTGAATTTGTATCTGCTGATTTTTTCTTCTACTGACTCTACTTCTAATTGTTCTAAAATTTCTTCATTCCTTTTTCGGTCTAAAAGAGTATATCCTGCTGTCCTCCTCAAAAATTTCATTTCCGTTGCTTTGATTCTGTTCATGTCTTTTTTCTTTAATGACCAAATCTCGCTTCCGTATAAAAGGGTGGGTAATGCTAGTGTATTATATATTTTTATTCTTGTAGATTTTTGTACTAATTTAGCTTTTAATGCATTGTTTATTATTCCTAGAATTTGTGTAAATTTGGTAATTTTCTTGTTCACATCTTTTTCATTTTGATAAGATATTTCACAACCCAGATAATTGAAATTTTGCACTTGTTCGAGGCATTGGTTATTGTGTATTATCTTACTACTACTACTACTACTACTACTACTACTACTACTACTACTACTACTACTACTACTACTACTACTACTACTAATAATAATAATAATAATAATAATAATAATAACTACTTCTGATTAACAAAAAAAATGCATTGGTATTGAAATACAAATGCATAGAAAAGGCACAACAAGACTGAAATGTTTAGGTATACCTATCTGCAGGTCGTCACTTTCCAATACTTCAATGACGTTATCGTTCTATGTTGAACGAGAAACTAATTAAGCATTATAAAACGCATTGCGCATCAAATTTACATGAGTGGATTAGTGTCATTCTTAGAATTCAGTGTATATATTTGCAGTTAACTCAAATTATCAACATTTGACAGGTAATTAAATGTAATCATCAAGTGATGGACATCAAATAATATGCTGATTGTACGAATATATGTGTAAGCGACTGATGTCAATCCTTAATAATGATATCTGTTTATTACTATGCTCTGTAATCCGTAACAGGATGGCCTGTCCAGCACACATGAACTGTAGGGTCTCATGAAATACTGAAAATGCTATTAATTGCAGTATTGGCACTCTAGACGTTCTCTGATGCATGGAGCTTCCGATAACCATAATACTGTAGGCCTACATTTAATCAAAACGCTGCATTTTATTTAGTATACGTAGCACACTCTTGCACTGAACTTAAAGGTTTTAGGATAAAATCTAACTTTCTCCATGAAGAATATCCATTTTATGGTTTGGTTTTTCAATATAGTTCCGCGTCAGAAAGACATGCCGGTATTAAATTTATAACTTTTATTATGAAATGCGTACCGCGATTTCCCATAACTATGGTCCAGGAACACAACTATGGTCCATTCAAATTTTGTCCTCCATAACGTAGTACCTCGTTTATCTATAATTTTGTTGTACTGTAGTTTGAAGTCAAGTCACTGCAGCTATCTACGAACGGTCTTTGTTACTTCTACAGTGTTCTTTCAATAGTTGTATCGTGAACCATAATTGTGTCCCAGGATCATAGCTATGGGAAATGACATTTTAATCTTTCTTTCTTCAGCCAAGAATAGACTTCTTTAGAAGTTCGGTGCAGAAGAAAATATCAAATGAAAGACAACATTGAAAAATATAGATCGTATGCGGAAATTAAGAGAAAGGCGGAAAACAGGGAAGATTGGAGAATGCTGGGTTTGCAGTGAAGAATGTGACTTTGGACAAAAACTATAGAGTGTAAGTATGTAGAGATGATAAGACACTTCGTTTTCCATATATAATCCGGCGGAAAAATTTTGTATTAACGATTATTTCAAATTTGCTTTTATGTTGGTCCCATAACTTTAGAACAGCTAAATAGAAAAATATACAGTACTCATAAAATCTTTTTTTTTTTTCGGTGAATTTTATAGCTGATAAAAGGCAAAATGTTGACGTGCACTTACCTTACTTTTGGAATGTAAATGAAGGGAGAAAAAAACACTTTTCGAACATATTGAGATATAAGTATAGATATAAAATTAGTTTATTCATTAGTAGATATCATTTGATTTTACATTGTATTAATTTTACTATAATTGATTCATTGCTATTCCCAAGAAACTAGTTCGAGTAATTAAAATATGTCTTAATGAAACGTACAGCAGAGTCCGTATAGGACAGTTTATATCTGACCCTTTTTTCAATTTACTGCTGGCTAAAGCAAGAAGATGCATTATCACCTTTAATTTTTCACTTTGCTCTAGAATATGTAATTAGGAAAGTTGAGGATAACAGAAGGTTTCGAATTGAACGGGTTACATAAGCTGATTGCTTTTTCGGGTGATGTGAATTACTTAAGGTAGGAGGAAATACATAAACTACTAGGGAAAACACGGGAATTTTACTTGAAGACAATAAAGAGATCGATGGGTTTGCAAGCAAATCCCGAAAAGACAAAATATATTATTATGACTCGTGATAAGAATATACTACGAAATAGAAATATACAAATTGTAAATTTATTCCTTGCAAAGGTGGAAAATTTAAAATTTCTAGGCGCAATAGTAGCAAATATAAACGACACTCGGAAGGAAATTAAACCCAGAATTAATTTAGGAAATTCCTGTTTTTATTTCCGTTGAGAAGCCTTGTGCGTTCCATCGAATAATCTGATCTTCCTTGGATTAGAACTCTCCATGACCTGATTACCTGACGTGTTCCTGCAAAGTATTTTTTCCCAACTTTATAGAGAATATCAGGTAATTCATGACAATTCCTCAGTCTAATTCAGCAATTAATTCTAGTTCGTCGTTATCAGATATACGGACGTCTAATAACTTCACAACTGATATAGCGTCGTTAAATTGCTTACGGTAATATTGTTACTATGACCAGCATTCTCGAAACTTCCATTATTCTCCCATTTTGACACATATGAAACATTCACTGATCTGAAAGTTGCCAAACAAACATTTAGACAGCATGAGAATACTATAAAAGTTATAGTTATATAACATTTTAATCATATATAGAATATTTTTTATTTTGTTATTTAACGAAATGTACTAGTACCCTATTTCACGCATTTCCTAACAACCGAGATCTAATGATGAGATATTGATACTGTCATAGTTAGGTAATGGTGCTTTGAAAACTGAAGTAAGTTACTTGTCGACAGATTAAAGATTAATCTGTCATCCCTTGAGGTCAAGTACCCCTTAAGTGAAGGAGGCTAGATTAAACAGCCCAGCCAGCCACTTCGGGAAAGTTCAGTCAATAAACTTCGCTACTTTCATAACTGATCTCTTCCATTTCACTCTTCTTCGCCATTGTTGACCATCGCCTGTTGAAAGTCTCCTCCTTTTCATCTGCTCATCTTTCTTTTTATTCTCTTATGGTCTGCCAGTGGGTCCCAATCCTTAACTCTGTTGATTCGTCTGTTTTAAGTCACGTCGTATCACATGTCCTGAGAAAACCTGATTCAAATCTTTATTCTACCATAAAACCCCACAGACTCTGCCCGGGATTTATGTCTGGTGATCATTCATGTAAAGTTCTCATCTATCAGGAGTGATATTCAAGAAACAATAAGAAAGAAATTCAATAAATATCATGTTTCATATTTCACACAAGAAGTATTTAAGATAATGTTACAATGTTTAAGAACTGTATTAATAATAAATCACTAAGGTTTCCTTTTTCTTCCTCTATATCATCACAATTGCTTGTTCTTTCCCGACAAAATCCAGTGTGTACCTTGATATAAATCAGCGGTGACCAAAACTCGAACTGCAGTGATTACATGCGAAAGACAGCCTGTGAAGTAAGGAGATGAAGGAAAGGTACTTGGCATGAAAACTACAACCAGTGGTGGTTCCTGTACTAACATCTTGATCAATCCCACGGATAAAAATCCCAGGATTTGCTGTATCAGTAATGTCACTGCTGTCATCAAGAGCCAGTCAATAATATACGATTTTTCTTGCTTCTTTTTTTAACCTTCCTATTGAATATAATCAGGAATTTTCTCAATTCTTCTCTCGATACTTGGTCGAGAAATTTGTAGTGTTTCAAATTTTAAAAACTTATTATGGACAAGCTATTTAAGCTATTTTAATTATTACTCGCTTGAGAATTTCTGTTCTATAAAAAAGCTTTAGAGTACGAGATATTTCAAACCCCATTAGGTAGCTGGCTTCCTTACATTTATTTATGCAATTTTCCTCTTCCTGGCTATGAATTAAGACACGTCAATTCCTGGCTTTTAACAATTCCTTGACACATAATATTGAATCAGTTTTTCTACAATATTATTATTAAATGAATAACTGTTAAATAGTTATTCTCATCTAAAGATTAAGAAGATTAAAACTGAGATAAAACCTAATAATATTATGCTTTTAGGGAGACGATCTAAAAATATCAATATTCATGCACGTACAGATGAATTATAGAAACACATATTTAGTGATCAATAATAATAATAATAATAATAATAATAATAATAATAATAATAATAATAATAATAACAATAATAATAATAATAATAATTTATTCAGCGTGGCAATTAATGTTTCTGTATATTCCTAATTGAACCGTTGAGCAAAGTAAACATATTACATTTTGTCCGACATAACAACAAAAATGTTCTCCTTCTCATTCTTTACAAAACCACCTCTTATTGCTTGTAGAGACGGAGTTTTCAGAGCGACATGATACAGCCACTGCTTGCCTTCAGTATATGAATGAAACACACAGCAATGTACAGGAAAGTCCTCGTACCCGTTTGAATGTCTGTGATTACACGATGTAATCACGACACCCGCTTTGGTCACAGCTGATCTAAATTCCTGTTTCGACTTCTATCACAACACTACAAAGATACGCCATAGAATTCTACCAGACATCCACCTTGGAAAATTCTCATATAGCAGCAGTGTGAAAATAAGAACGAAAATAAAGGTATCCAAACTGATGTTTAATGCACCGTACTCAGCAACCTAAACAATTAGGCCTATTCACAGCAATAAATTAAAAGTTTTTAATTCTCAGCAGGGAATTAAATTTCTGAAGTCACCTTCTCCATCAATACCTACACATTAGCAACAAAGAAAGCAATGCATTCATTCATTTATCACTTCTTCAGGAACAACACATTACAAAGAAAAAGCCTACAATTTAAAATTAAATTTAGGTGTCGGTAAGTAATTGGCAAAATATTATACAGCACACAGCGTTTATGTGTTCGTGGAAATTATCACCCCTGGCCTCACATCGGGAGCTAAACTTTCCATTTGCGGAAAAAATCTAACATTACTCTCTTGTACTATAAATTACTATTTTTTTTAATTCTACCTCATATACTCTTGACTTATTATAGCAAATCGCAACTGTATATGTAACTCAATGTACTTATATAATTATGACTACATTGAGCGTATGAATATATAAAGTACATCACAAACTCCAACCATAACTACAGCAACATAGACACCGAAATGAAAATACTACACATCCAGTCAAAAAACAAGAAACTTCACACTCTAGAATAATGTGAAATTTACAAACATACAAAAAGACATCCACAACACATTCTGAATATTCAACGGAATTTCAAAATGCACACCCTTTTCGACACAATAAGAATACACCCCACCACAACAAGAAACCAGAAGATAGCGCTCCAACTCATTATGATTCAGAGTATATGCACATCAACCCTTATATACCAACACAAAAATATTTTAAGATTTGGTTTGAAAGATTTTCGTTTTCATGATGATTAGTACAGTAAAACCGCAGTAATCCCAACGCGCTATCAAATGTACGTACACATAATAACTGGAAGCACATAAAATGAGAATTTTTTACTTTAAAATATTTGTGCTGAAGGTAGTTATGTAAAGCCTTTCTTATTGTTTAGTTAAATACATTGCCATTAATTCGTTTACTGTTCTGTATGTTTTAACTAGTTGTGTGATTATTAAACTTCATACGTTGAATTCTATATTTTATATATGTATTGTACTGTAGAATATTTTTAAGCCCAGGTAGAGTAATTTTATATGTTTGATAATCCAAACTATCTCCGGCCCTAATTACATGACATTTATTAGGACTATTTCGTCAATAAAATTAAAATGTAAATAATATATCACTAAAATTCACTCACAAAAGTTAATAATTGTATATTTATGAGTATTTAACCAATTCAAACATTGTGAATTTTAAATAGATGAATAACGATTACGGCAATAAACAAATTGGATGTTATTCAGTAATACCAATTGAGAAAAGCGAAATACAGGTTTAATAATGTTAAGTATATGTACTGCGCATTTCTCTTGCTATTATAACAGAAATACATTTTCATTATCTGCTGAAATCATAAATTAATTTAAACATTTGTATAACATAATTACAAATAACCTAATTTAATACATTAATTAAATGAACAATTGTTATGAAGGAGTGTCACTTTCTTTAGATACAATGTACATGGAATTAGGAGATGAAGATGTAGATCTGGAATTCGTATTTCGCACTTTATTTAGTACAGTGGTTTCATGCTCATCGATTTACGTGGACATCGTTCGCGACACTGACTAAATAAAAGAACGATCATGCGATAAATTGGTAGTGATAACAATTATCGCAATGTATGACTGTGATTGGTTGGAATTCAAAATTTAATTACACTTCATTGGTCCAAAATAGAATGACGTCATAAAAACTAACTAGTCATCAGAAAATTCAACGCATATCATTTACAATGCTTTACCCTAATACCAAAGAGATAGCTGTTATACAGTTGCGTTCCTTAATTTGCAATTATATTAGTAGATAAATTTTGATTTTGTACATCACACACCAAAAACATTTTTTACTAGTAACACAAAACCAAAATATCTGGACTCAAATTATAAATTTAATGGCTTAAGAAGCTGATTAAAGTTACAGAACAAGTAATAACTACTTCATTGTCTTACTATTGCAAATTTCGGTGGTAAATTACCTGGTTCACGTGGTTTGCGTCATCCTCGGAATCATAATGAGTTCGAGCGCTATCTTCTGGTTTCTTGTTGTAGTGGGGTGTATTCATTATTGTGACGAAAAGGGTGTGTATTTTGAAATTCAGTTGAGTTTGCAGGATGTGTTTTTGTGTGTTTGTAAATGTTACATTATTGTAGAGTGTCAAGTTTCCCGTTTTTTTGACTGGATGTGTAGTATTTTCATTTCGGTGTCTATGTTGCTGTAGTTATGGTTGGAGTTTGTGATGTACTTTCTATATTCATATGCTCAATGTGGCCATAATATTATATATAATATATATAATAAGTAAATTGAGCTACATATATATAATAAGTAAATTGAGTTACATATAAAGTTGCGAGTTGCTACAGTTGTCGCCGCTTCTCGCTTCCTATTACCCATCTTCTCCTGTCATTCCAGTCTCCTTCTTGAAGACTTTTTGCAGCCATGGAATCTAAGTAAGTCTCCATTGGTCTTCCTCTCTTTCTATGTTTTACAGGAGATCATTGCCACACTTTCTCTGGCCAACTATCTATATTCATACGTTCAATGTGCCATTCCATAGGAGTCGTTAAGTTTCTATGGTGTCCAAGATTGTGTTGTCTACTCTCATTATTTCTGTCTTACCGTCTCATTTTTAACATGAGCCATCCTGGAGATACCAGCACCTCTCCACCAGAAGTTCATCTCTAATGCAAGCAGTCTTTTCTTATCCAGTTGGTTAAGCTCCCATGTTTCAGCCCCATGTACAAATAGTTTTCACTATTGTTTTATAAATAATTGTTTCGGAATATGTATTATATGACTTTCTCGTGTTAAATTCTATCGTACCTTGTTACATGTTTCGACCTGTTACTGGTCTTCTTCAGAACTGGTCGTTGCTGGTCTTGGCGCCTCTTGTTTTGTTTCCTGTGGGGGTGTTTTTGTGTAGTGTAAAGTGGAGTCAAAGATTGTGTGTGTTCTGAAATTGAGTTGTGTGTTGAGAATTTCATTAGGGTGTGTTTTTGTGTGTCTGTATATTTCATATTGTTCTAGTGTGTTTAGTTTCTGGCTTTTTGGTTGGATGTGTAGAATTTCCATGTCTGTGTTGATGTTTCTGTGGGTGTGGTTAGCATTTGTGATGTGTTCTGCATAAGTAGAAGTGTTTTGTAATTTTGTTATGGCTGTGTAATATAATACATATTCCGAAGTGATACAGTGTTAAAAGTTGTGTAATCAAGATGTAAAATAATTGTTTTTTTTTTGTAACTTTATCCTTCCAGAGTCCCGAATTTAGCTGTCTAGTAGGTCTCATTTCATTGGAAATTTTATTACTAATATAAACTCTACTTTTATTCGTAAGAGAGTTATCCCCAAATATTTAAATAATTTACAGTTCTTGATTATATTTGTTCCAATATTCAGCTATTGCACATTTTCTTTCCCTACTATTAGCTATTCTGATCTGCCAATACTTATAGACAGGTCACACTTCTGATATTCCTCTTATATAAATTATGTCTCACCACATAACTTAACTCCTCATCTGCAGCCACTACTAATTAGTCGTCAACAATAGTAAAGTGAAAAGGGTTTAATTTGTTTTATTATCCAACATTATTATGATATTACATGACTTTGTGATGATTTTATTCAATTTCGTGATGTGGCTAAATATTTTAACTTAGTTTTCTCTAGTGCTGCACATAAAAAATACGGTTTTGCTACATGGTTTCATACACAATATCATTATGTTCCATATTCTAATTTGATTCCAACGTTGGCATAAGTCTTCGTAAAACATCACAGGTTAAAAATTTGCTAACAGTCTAGTGCTCATTTCCTGGACGAGATTCGAACCTACAGTCGTGTTTTACGTCCTGGGGTTAAGGGCGTTCCTTAACCTTTGTTATACCTATTCCGCTTACCTGATTTCAATAGCAAGAAACCGTGATATACGGTAATGACCCAAACGGTGGCCAAGAGAATGTCTGTAAGCGCTGCAAATTGCCGACCAGAAGGCTAGTAGATATAGGTTAATTCGGTATAATACCTCGATGTCATCCGAGAGGAAACCGCAACAAGTAACAATCAAGGTAAATGTCTCTAAGTCTGGATCAGAGTAGAGCTGAGTAGGAAAAATTTTGTCGAACATCATAACCGTATAATGTGGGTTGGTTTATCAACTTGTGTCGGTGGCTATACTTGAGCCGATAGGCTATTCCCATAGGAATCAGAACTCCGAGCAAAACTTTGTCCCTCCTACAGCTTTGTATATTGGAAGGTCGAAATGACTCGAGATCACGTGAACCTAGTTGTGGTTGACTATGCCTCGAAGTTGACAGTTGACCAACATTAAATTACTTTAGTTCCATCAGATTCTGAAGTTAGCTGCACTCCGAGTTTACAACTTGATAGGAAACTTCTGTAGTGAAGACTTGTTTGTGATTACTTAAATGACAGTTAATTTCTTATGAGGGCTTTAACTGGATAACCCAAATTCAGCGACCACTCAAACCTCGCTACAAACAACTGCACAAATACTTTTAACCCTATCGTTTTAGCATTGTTTTGACGTTTCAGATTGTGGTTTGTTAATATCCGATTTTATTACATAACACTATTATTTTTAAACCATGGCGTTGTATCTATGCACGTGACAGGTTTGCGTAATATTCAGCGAGAGAGATACTACACAACAGCTGGCTATTTAATGATGCGCCTTTTTGCAAAGGATTCTCACTCCGTCTTTTTTTATAACATTTCACAGCAGCACTATAAATTATTTCTAACTTTAAAACACTAACAGACAAATTACGCACGTGGTAGTAGGCCTAACACCATGTACACTGCATGCATCAAATCTGCAACACAGGAGCAACTATCGGCGTAGGTCAGTCGTCTGAGGTGATTGCCTGCCGATAGGAAGTTGCGCTCAGGCGTGGGTTCGATTCCCGCTTGTGCTGATTATCTAGTTAGGTATTTTTCCCAGGTTTCTCCAACCATAACCGTATGACGAATGTCAAGTAATCTATGGCGAATTCTCGGTCTCATCCCGTTATCACCAATCCTATGGACGCTAAATTTGTATATATTTTATTTGTTTATTTATTTACTTATTTCTTATTATATTATTTATTTATTTTATTTATTTATTTATTTTATTTATATTAGTTATTTATTTATTTTATTTATTTATTTATTTATTCTATTATTCATTTATTTAAATTATTTATTTATTTAATTTATTTTATATAATTTATTTCTTTTATTATTTATTTATTTTATATAATTTATTTATTTATTTTACTCATTTATTCATTTATTAATTTATTTCTTATTTATTTATTTATCTTATTTATTCATTTTATTCATGTACTCACTCACTTATTCTCACTTATTCACCTATTTACTTATTTACTTACTTACTTACTTACTTGCTTATTTGCTTATTTATTTATTAGTTATTATTTATTTATTAATGTATTTATTTATTTATTTATATTTTATTTATTTATTTAACACACAAGGTTTACATTACATTAGACATTGCAGCCCGAAAGAGCAGAATCTCGTGTTCGGACGCAGTTCAGTCTACTTACATAAAATTGAAGAGTGTTAATTCAGCACAATAATATTAATATGTAGTAAACTACAGACCCTGTAATGACATATACAAATATAGAAAATACAAAGTACATTGGATTACAATTTTAAACTCATATAGCTTAAGGAAAGACAAATCAATTAAATAATTAGTCTATTTTGTCTCTTAAATCTGTGTGTGTTCAATGTTCTTAATTCAGGGTAAGCTGTAACTATTAATGCATTATATATTCTGGGTCGAAAATTTCTGCTGTGTTTTAATCCAGCAGTTGTGCGGCATTTGGGGGTGTTTAGAAAGAAACTGTAGTTTTGTCTGTTATGGTACTCAGGAGGATCAAATTTAAATTTATTGTGATTTTTATGAAAGTAAATCAGCAATGTTTGTTTATAAATTTGTTCTAGATTTGATACACCAAATTCCTGAAAAATTAATTTCGTTGGGTAATCGAAAGGTTTATAAAGACAAATTTTGATTTTTCTTTTTTGGAGCAAATTTAAGGGATGGAGAGTCGATTGTGCCATTCCTGCCCAACCAAATTTAAACAGAGCTAAGTACACGGTACATAAACAGGTAAATAAGAACGTAGAAAATTTGTGGATTGTAATAACCTAGTATTTCATACAGCGTCATTAAATAACAAGCAAAAAAAAACATATACAGAAGCGCTCCGGGTAACAGCAACTGCTGATAGAAATTGCTATGTTCTCATTATTTCGAATCCCTGCCGTGACTGAGTAGTGTACGGTACAATTGTTTCCGTCCTCAGTAGTCCTACACGATAATGTATACCTACAATATTTAGAAATACCTTCAACAACTTTGATGTATAACATTTTCTCAATTAAGTTTCAAGAGCAATAGAAATTAAGCAGTTGAAAGGAAGTACTGTAATATTAAACCCCATCACTCTCGATAATATGGCGTACTTAGTTTAACCTGACTATTACACTCTTACTACGTCATACTACTTTTGACCAATAAAACGGTACGAAAGGACGTATTTCAACCAATCATGGCTGCTTATCGCACAATTTTATCGCGTCCCTAGCATTTGTTTCTTTGTTTGCCAACATTTGAAACTGCGCTGGTCTGGACGTCAAAAAAAAAAATATATATATATATCATCATCATCATTGGCATTACGGCCCTTATAGTTTAGCCTTAACCTCCCTCAGAACATCCGACCAATCACTCCTGTCTAATGCTCGTGTTCTCCATCTTCTAATTCCAACTTTTGTTAGGTCAGCCTGAACGTCATCCAGCCATCTCAATTTAGGTCGTCCGACTTTCCTTCTTCCTACCGGTAATGCATTTAGTAGAGCTTTGGGTGTGCGATTGTTCTCCATCCTGGCTACGTGTCCCAGCCACTCTAACCTTCTGAGTTTTATGTCAACAACAATGTTGTTATCTTTATATAATTCATATAACTCAGCATTTGTTTTAATTCGCCAAAACCCTTGCTCATAAGTAGGCCCAAAGATTTTCCGTAATACTTTCCGTTCCCAGGCATTTAAGATCTTAATTGCCCTTTCAGATAGAGTCCAGGTTTCACTTCCATATACTACTATTGGTTTAATAATAGTTTTATATATTCTTATTTTAGCTTTTCTTGAGATACACCTAGACTTCATAGTTTTATTCAATGCCCAAAGACCTCGATTCCCAGCTGCAATCTTCTCTTTTATATCAGTCATAACATCATTATTGTCTTTCACCATGGAACCCAGATACTTAAAACAGGAAACTCCATCAAAATCAGTATCATTTAAATTAATCTTATTAGAATTGTCATTATTCATATTATACATGTATTTAGTTTTATCAATATATATATATATATATATATATATATATATAAGTTATATAAAATTACAAACCACTCCAGTCGATGCACAGCAGTTTCAAATATGACTCGCATTGGCAGTCAAGAACAAGAATTAAAAAAAATCACTGATCATACCTATGCATCTTCTGAAATCCGATTTACAAATAAATGAAGAGCACCATTCGGAAATCCTGAATAAGTTGAATACACCATGTAGGCCTAAATCAACGAGTTCCACTTCTATTACGCACACGTCCAATATAACATCAATTGAACGACCAACCACATTCAAATTTGAAAATTGTACATTCAATAATTATTCCATTTAAAATTATTCATTCGGAAATTCTGAATAAGTTGAATACACCATGTAGGCCTAAATCAACGAGTTCCACTTCTATTACGCATACGTCCAATATAACATCAATTGAATCACCAACCACATTCAAACTCGAAAATTGTACATTCAATAATTATTCCTTTTAAAATTATTCATGTTTATTTTTTATGTCATCGTCGTTAATTAAAACTTTTCTAACACTTGTGTACAGTATATTAGTTAGGTTATGTTATAGCTTCTGCTATATGATATTATGGATAGTCACGTATCAGAGATTGTTTAATATTAAGATTTATTGAAAATCATCTGTCAAGTGACGTTGATTACTGGGATTCGGATAATTGAAGTGGAATGTTGCATTTTAATAAAAATAAAACTGAATCAACAAGCCTTCTTGACTAGTAACATTGCCATCGTGTATAATAGATCGAGAACTTCTCGGCATTGCTCACTACTGCCATCTAGCATGCATCTAGCGTAATATTTGTAATGTTGAGATGGTACAATAATATATTTGAAGACAGTTGTATTTTCGTAAGTCAATTAATATTTTATTGTATTGGAGTACTTCGTTACTTCTAATCTTTATATACTTTCTTCTAATCGTGTAATAGTGAATTAAATCCCACTCGAGTTTTGATTTTCTCTAGATAAATCAAAACGTCTAGTGAGATTACTGTTGAAAAATCTATATTCGACCTATAACTGGGAGAATGTGTAACACTTTTCTAAGATGAAGTATCCAAAGTTTATCGAGAAGGCAACACTATTACTTTCGTTATTGCATTAGTCTATGGACGACGACATTTTGCACTTGAAATGTAGTGAAAAGGACATAAATTGTTTCCACAGACTAGAACTACTCAAATCCGTTAACAAGGAAATCTTTTTAACTTCATGATCAGATCAATCCAGCCTCATCTTTAATATGAAAAGCTGAAGAAAGAAGTCATCTCAGTCTTTAATCAACCAAAGTAAACAAACTCATGGTCAACTAGGAGTCAAAAGTGAAAGATTATTATGGAACAATAAATTAGGACGTCATAAGATGATGTGATAACTGTCGGTCGTGTTACTGCAAGCCGTAACGAATGCACTTATGTAACGGAACTTCATTACGCGAAATAAAAAAAGTTGGAATCAATTACGTACAATATCTATTCTATATGGTAGGCCTATGTGAAGGTTAAAATTGATAACTTTTATAAGAGTTAGTTTTGCTTTCTTATGGAAGCGGAAATGACGCAAGCAGCGTACGTGCGTACTTACCGTTAGCGAATAAGACAAGTAAAAATGGTGAACCGGTAATATCAAAATGTGCCAAAATAGTGAAAAAGTGAGGGATTGTACTTACTTAATTACTTACTTACAAATAGCTTTTAAGGAACCTGCAGGTTCATTGCCGCCCTCACATAAGCCCGCCATCGGTCCCTATCCTGTGCAAAATTAATTCACTCTCTATCATATCCCACCTCCTTTAAATACATTTTAATATTATCCTACCATCTACGTCTCGGCCTCCCCAAAGGTCTTTTTCCTTCCGGCCTCGCAACTAACACTCGCCATGCATTTCTGGATTCGCCCATACGTGCTACATGCCCTGCCAATCTAAAACGTCTAGATTTAATGTTCCTAATTATGTCAGGTGAAGAATACAATGCGTGCAGTTCTGTGTTGTGTAACTTTCTCCATTCTCCTGTAACTTCATTCCTTTTAGCCCAAATATTTTCCTAAGACCTTATTCTCAAACACTCTTAACCTCTGTTCCTATCTCAAAGTGAGAGTCCAAGTTTCACAACTATACAGAACAACCGATAATTTAACTGTTTTATAAATTTTAACTTTCAGATTTTTTGACAGCAATTTAAATGACAAAAGCTTCTCAACCGAATAATAACACACATTTCCCAATTTATTCTGCGTTTAATTTCCTCCCCAGTGTTACTGTTGCTGAGGGATTGTACACAACGCAAAAAGGAACGACAAACAATTTTAGAAAATGTAGTATCTATGAATAATAATGTATTTAATCGATTTTAATGTGGAAACTATACCTACATATTGTCAATGTTCAAGAAAATAAATGTTATAAAGAACCTATCTGTTATTTTAATAATAAGTTTATAATCAATAAATTAGAACACATTAAATATATGTGACAGACTATAGTAAAAACAGAATTTAAAACATGTGAATTTAATTGCATACGGAGATTAAAGATGTTTCACGAAATTCTCTTAAACAAACCTTAATTCTTTCTCGTAATAACAGTTCAGCAATTTTCTAACTTTTTAAATGACATTACACATTAGTAAACTAATTTTAGTTGAACTACCAACAGTTGGACATACGCTATGTATGCTCGAATATTATAACTTTGAAATGGAAGGAATGAGGTCGATGATATGATATCTGGATGCAGAAGACTGTAACTTGAATTCAGTTCTAGACCGAATGTTTCCTCTTCTGCACGAAGTGTAGATCGTAACTGCAGATACACGTGAATCTATGAATTGAATCCCGAGGGGACTTAACGAGACTCGACGATATACGAAGAATTCCGTCCGTCAGTCCGTACATCACATAAATCAGTGTCCATTCAACTACTGCTGAAATAACACAACCTCTGAATTTGTACTGAACCCAAAGTACGGAACGCATTCCTCCCATTGAAACGAACTGAGAGGTATCTGTTTGAAAATCAGCTGAATAGAAGCTAAATATGGATATTATGATGTTTCCGACATCAGTTTAAGTTTACTTACCAACCAGTATTATTTAGTTTTATTCGTTTAAATACTAAATATATGCATGTAGTGATATTTCAGTCATTACTTCATCACGATGCCATTGTCATCATCATAATCATCATCATCATCATCATCATCTATATACAAGGTGATTCACGAGGTTTTACCGTCACTTACAGAGCTTATTTCCGAAGACATTCTAAGCAAGAAATGTTACATAAACATGTGTCCTAATCTCAATATTTTCACAGTTACACTAATTTGAAGTTGTTAGTAAAATACCTTTTTTGTTTAGTTTTAAGGGAAAACAATATTACAAATAGAGAATGAACTGCAAATCTAATTTTTCAGGTGAAGCTTCCTGTAAAGCAGATTTGAATAATTTCAAGGGAAAAATTGTTCCGGGGCCGGGTATCGATCCCGGGACCTCTGGTTGAACGTACCAGCGCTCTCCCAACTGAGCTACCCGGGAACTCCAGCCGACACCGTCTCAACTTTTCCCTTTATATCCACACAACTCGCGTGGGCTGACGAAAACGCCAGACTGAAAGACTAGATTTGCATAATATACACGTCACTGTGTACGTTAACAGAAAACCACAATTCCAAGTCACACAGAGTTTGTGTGCACTCGATGTGGGTCTCTGGCGTTTCGTCAGCCCACGCGAGTTGTGTGGATATAAAGGGAAAAGTTGAGACGGTGTCGGGTGGAGTTCCCGGGTAGCTCAGTTGGGAGAGCGCTGGTACGTTCAACCAGAGGACCCGGGATCGATACCCGGCCCCGGAATAATTTTTCTCTTGAAATTATTCAGAGAATGAACTATTCAGAAGTATAATTTAATTAACTGGCTAGTGTTCTGAAGCTAAAAATGTGTTGTTAATTCCTTTATAGAGATTTTCTTTTTTTCAATTTCTAACTAAAAATTATATTATTCTTATGCACTTAATACAAAAATTGTTACAAATCATACGACTTTAGGAACGTGATTCTTTACAATTTAATTATGCATCCTAATGTACAGTCTTGAATAATTTACAAGAGTGGTGTAATTTGTAACAGTTGCAGCGGTCGTACCACGTTATGGCGCCATAATATGAAGCGGTCGCCGGTGGTCGTTGTTGTTGTCCACGACGCCTTTCCTTGCCCTCGGCTGCCAGCTCCGTCGTATATGGAAAGTATCTCAAGGAGGCACGTCGATGTCAATAATTAACTATGTACACTGATTAATTTGGACGCCAGCCTCCTCGAGAGTACTCCGGTAGAGGATGAGGTCCCAGGTCAGCTGCAAAACGGTCGGGACATGGGGTTTGGGAGACGTGCTCGTAGGTTGAAATGATGTAGGCGCACACCAGAAGTTGTTGATAAGAACTATGAAAACGTTTATTATTATTAAGTGTTCGTTTCAGATTAGCAGAAATTGCGCGTCCAAGTGTATAATTTACTGCTCTCACTTCCTACAAGTTGGTAGACTAATTTCTGAGTTCACGTAATTATATATTTTGTACTATAAAACACCAGTAATATAACGGAGAATTGATAACGTGATGACAATTTACTCCTAATATAATAATAATGATGAGAAAAGAATTCAGACTTATAATAATGATGCAACACACGACTTCTTACTAAACCCACTGAAAAATTCTAAGTCCGTAAATTGTTATCCTTCCGAGTTAGATTCGCCGAGAATATGTGGAATGCGACCTCTCCGAACGCTGTCTATCTGCCTTCTGTCCATCTGCCAAATCTATCCTCTACTTTCAACCACCAAACATACAATTTCGCCCTCCTATCTATATATCACGTGTCTCTATTAAGAATCCTGATTGGCCATGATTACACTTACGTCACTTAAGACGCGTTCTTCAAAAATTGTCCGTTAACTAGAACATCCCCTTACTTCCGGCGTCCTGACAATTCTCTGACATATACCAGATCATCTCTTTTGGAACCTGGCTTGGCGTCATCTTACTGACCACCCGCAGGCAAAGTCCATACATTCCCTCATCAGTCAACTCCACGCCTGGACACATGTTTCCTGTCCGCGTAGCGTCGCTTCAGCCTTCCTGTCCACCTGTTACTTCCGTCTCACATTCTGAAAGTTACTTACACGTCCGCGCTTCCTATCCATATAAGAATATTAACACGAAATACTAATCTAATGAAAATCTCCTTATCCTATACGAGGAACCGTCTCACAGTTCCTTGATAAATGTGTAAAAAATGTAATTTTATAGTTAAATATTGAAACATAATCCGTACGAAGCAACTATGGAATTCACAAGACATTTCTAGCTTCAGAATAATAGCCAATATAAGAAATGATAATACTGAATAGTATATATTTTTCCTGCAATATGTTTTTGACCTTAAAACTAAAGAATAACAGTATTTTACAAACAACTTCAAATTAATGTAACTCTGAAAATATTAAGATTGGAACATATGTTTACATGACATTTTTGCACAGAATGTCTTCGGAAATAAACTCCGTGACAGTAAATCCTCGTGAATCACTCTGTATATAGGAGTCATTATTGAAATATAATAATGAACGTCGTAAGAATTATCACCACATTTATAATCATGATTACCACCATTATCATAATCAGGGAACGGATTTATATGGACTAAAAATATATGAAATATGTAAATATATATGTAGTTATTTTTACCAAAATATGGAATTAAATATGGATTTTTACCAAAATATGGAATTAAATATGGACTTAAAATTATAAAAAAATGACTATGTACGTTAAATATTGGTACATTTTAATCAAACTAAACAAAAAATATAATGGACGTACCTTATCTTCCAATGTAGTTTCAACAAAACACAATTTTTATTGTCTGTTACCATAACAATAGGTTACAAACATTTCTTTCAAGTGCTGAAAAGTGAATCTTCTTCTATTGTCTCTGAGGATAGATTTATACTGACTAAAAGAGCGTTCGACGTCACAAGAAGTAACTGGTACATAATTCAATTTCACAATGTCTGCTGGGGATAAGTCCAAGTTAATCTTCACTGTTGATTCACCACTCATCACAGCAACAACCTTTTGTAGTTCTTCATATCCAGGGTTTTTTGAAAGTACAGTGTCCACCTTAGCTCTTACTGCATCTGCAACTTTACCTCTACCACGATTCAGTTGTTCCACAGTACTATTTATAATTTCAAAACTTTCAGATAGTGAAAGGTGCCTATTTTGGAGACTTTTGAGCGTTTTTATGATGCATGAAAATGTATGCTGAATGTGAGCTAAGTCATTCTTCACACTTATGTCACAGGTAACTGTTTTCGCAGTATCAATTGAGACTGCATCTTCAGAGTCCAATGCAAGGAGAACATTGTTAATAGAGTCTATATGTTCGGCATAATATTCAACTGCTTCTAGCCATGTACCCCATCTAGTTAAAATTGGCTTTGGTGGCAATGGAATTTCAGGGTACATTTCTTTCAACACGTTAACTCTACTGGGAGCTTTGAGAAATACTTTTTTCACTGATGAAATCAACAAATCTACTTTAGGGAAATTGTCTCTGACCACTTCTGCCACACGATGAAATGCATGCGCCACACAAGTAAAATGAGTCAATTTAGGATATACAACAGATAATGCTTGTCCAGCTTTGACCATATAAGGGGTAGCATCGCTAATAAAGAATAACACATTATCGTACATAATACCCTTTGGCCACAGGATACCCATAGCTTCTATAGTTTTGTTATTGCACTTTTCTAGAACATCACAATGTAAAAGAATTCGTTCAGAATATTGTTCACTTAACAAACCGATAACTACATTACCAACAAGTCTACCTTCTTTGTCGGGAGTCTCATCAATGGAAACCCAAATTGAACTATCTTTAATTTCATCTCTTATCTTCTGTATTGTCTCATCGTAGATGGATGGAGCATACGTCTTCCTAAGTGTTGACTCATCCGGGATTGTATGTTGAGTATATTTTTCAAGGAATTCCCTGAAGACCTTATTCTTTAGTTTGTAGAGAGGAATATCAGCAGAGATGAGAGAACGGCACAGGTCGATGTTAAACTCAGATCTTACATTCGATGTTGTTGGTTGTGTTAAAAACAATTGTCTCTGCTTGGAATTTAGTTGTTTGTTGGCCTGATGTTTACTAGTTGTAATGTGTTGTTGCACCAGGAACTTTTGTGTAGATGATACTGCACACTGACACAAATTACAAAATAATATTTTATTGTCAGTTGATAAACCATCTTCTTTAAATTCTGAAATGTAACTTGTTAGTTTTGATTTTAAATTGACTGAATGACGTACTTTTGGCATATTTACCGTCTTTATAGTATGATTTACAAAACTGAACCTATGTGTACTCTGACTGGCATTTAACTGTTGAGCTGCACAACTGAAGTCTGTTAAAAATTTTAAATTAAATTAATACAGTTTTGTAACTTACTTTCCCATTGTTGATAGGACTGCTAATTTTCAAATAACTCTGATGTTAAAGGGATTACTGAACATGTGTTTAAATCTCTATTGTTGAAATGTATTTTTAAAAGTTAATGGAATTTTGTTTTGTTTTATTGTTAAACCTAATATAATATGGACTGTTTTATATGAAATATGGAAAATATATGGAAATTAACGAAAATATGTACTAAACTCTAAAATATGGAAAAATATGGAAAATAAAAGTAGGATTTTTCAACCCTACACATTGTGAAACATAAAGATAATGCAAAATATAAATTATATTAGCTTTATAAGTAAATATGTATTTACATATAAATCCTTTCCCTGATCATAATTCTTGTTGTCATTACACTTGACTTTATAATTGAATAGCCCGAGCGGAAATGCGTTGGAAACGACATTTTACTTTCTCTTGCAATGTTTTAACATAATCACGTTGCACGTACACCGGTTTATATTTTAGTGAAATCTATTATCGACAATAAAATTAGAACCTCCAATTTATATTGTAGAACCTGGGAGGTTATGAGAAAATGTTGCAGTTCTAAGCATCAAGTATAATTTATTTTTCTGTTCCTGTAAAAATTTAAATTTGCCGTTGGAATTTTTTTCCGTTTAGCTATTTAATTATAAACATTGTCGCTATTAATTTCATAGTTCCAGCTATTAACACTGTTTCCATTATTGCTGTCATTCCCCTCAATGACATTGTCCTCATGTTAGTTTCGTTAATATAATTAATTTCACCTTTGGCATTATTCCCATAACCATTATTCCAGTTAGCATCATTATTAGCAACATTAACAATGTTTCCATTATTAATATTTCCGTTAGTATTGTTATGCCCATTATTAATATTGCTCTCACTACTAATATTTGCATTGGCATCATTTTTCGCAACATTAAAATTATCATTATCATTATCCCTTTCATTAACATTGACATTGTTTCCGTTAGTATAATTATTGCAATTATATTGTAGGCCTACTCATGACCATTATTTCCATTGATGTCATTTTTCGCAATTTGAAAATTATTTTCATTATTATTAGCCTACTTCCTTTAATATTATTACCATTATTTTCGTTATCATTATTTCCATTATTAACATTGTTCCCATAACCATTATTTCACTTGTCACTACTTTCATTATATTCATTACCATTATTTCCCTTCTCATCACCATTTCCATTATTAACACTGTTATCAGTACTTCCGTTAGTATCATTATTCCAAAAATTACGTTTTTCTCATTACCATTTTTTCTGTTATTGTCATTATTTACACCATCCAAATTTCCCTCATTAGCATTATTTCCATTATTAACACTATTCCCATTATCACTGTGTCCGTTACTATCAATATTCTCGTCATTAAGGTTTTTCTTATTACTTTTATTTCTGTTATTATCATTAGGTACACAATCCAAATTATTCCCATTACAATTATTTTCGTTACTATCATTATTTCCATCATTAAAGATTTTTTCATTACCATTAGAGTTTGTATCTATTATTACTGTAACGTTAGTTACACCATCTAAATTATTCTCATTACCATTATTTCCGTTCTTACAATATGAACAACAAATTTTTACTTTTCGTCTTGCTCCGAAATAAAAATAGGTGAATATTATTATATGTGTGCCCTAAATCTGAAATTTAAATCCAAATTGTCCACCAAGTACCATTTTCCGGGGAAAATGAAGCGATTTTTTTATTAAGAAACATTTTTTTTTTCATTTCACAGCGACTGGTAAAATTACAACACATTAGGGACTCAAAATGCCTAATAATGATTTACAAATGCTTTACAAATGTGTACTGGATATAAAAATGACGTTACATAGTTTAAAATACAACATTAAAAATATTTCATGCGTATGAGAAAAATCTCGAAATTTGAACTTACATAATTTTCTGGATGACTTCTGTTTATAACTAGATCCTGGACTGTCTTTTACAAGGAACCACAATAGCCTACGAGCATGCTGGATGATCTTTCTTTATATCGCCTTTCCATTTCAGATATTTCTTGATGAAATCTTTCCCAATGCTCGTCGCCTACCTCTCCAAGGTTAGGAGGAAAGAAATTCAAATGAGAATGTAAAAAATGTATTTTGATAGACATATTACACTCCATTTTCTCAAATGCACTTGACATGATTTCCACAACAAGTTCTATGTAGTTGTCTGCCCTAGAATTTCTAAGGAAATTTGACCAAACATCTTTAAAAGCGGTCATGCCATTTTTTCAGTAACAGAAAGTTTTTCTTCAAATAAAGAGTCAGCCATAATTTTGTGAATTTGTGGACCGATGAAAATGCCCTCTTTTAATTTTCCTTCACTCAAAATGGTAAACTTTTCTTTTAAATACTGAAAACCATATTCTTATTTGTTCATTGCGTAGACCTCACTTTGAACTGTTATGAAATTTACTGAATAGAAGAAGCCAATATCAGTTTATTTATTAGAAGTACAAAAGAAAATACCAACAACCATAAGAAGCCGGAAATAAGTCATAAACTCATAAAATGCGTTAGCTTTTGTTTTGGTTTACCACCCCCAACACGCGCCAGATGTTCCTTGGGGGAGCGAAAAGTGAAATCACAGTATATCTTAAAAACCTTACGAGATATGAAGAAACGAGATGCATTTTCGGATTCAGCGCACACAAAATCATAAGGGACACATTGTTTTAAGTCGGAGCAAAATCCTTATTTTCAGTGTAATATTTCCCGCATTAACCATATGTTCTCATTACCATTATTTTCCTTACTATCATTATTTCCATCATTGATTTTTTCTCATTTCTATTATTTCTTTTATTTCTTACACCACCCAAATAGTTGTCATTGCCATTATTTTCGTTATCACCATCATTCCAATTATGGATCAATCAACATTGTTCTCATTAATATTCCTGCCGTTATTATCGCTATTCCCATTAAGAACATTGCTCTCATTACAAGTATTACCGTTATTATCATCATTCCCATTATCAACATTGTTATCGTTACCATTTTATTCACAAATTATCTTCATCCCTTGATGAACATTCTTCTGATTATCATAGCAACAGGGTTCAGTGGACGAATAGCTGGAAACTTGCTCTGGAAATCAAACTGAAAAGCTACCAGAACCTTTCCACAAACGTGTTTTTAAGTCAAAGGAGTATAAATCGTAATGAAGTTTGTAAAACGTTTCTTTTTTCACTGCTAATAAGTATTTTTAGGAGGGAGGGAGGGAATATCCCACGCACTACGATCTGAGGTCTATTGTACACTCCCCCCCATATTGGTTGAGTTGCGTGCCCACCGATCCTATACGCGCACCGACCTAACCACTTGACTCCCTTAACGACCGGTCCCTACAGCCAATAGAGTCCATATACCACTCGTGCTTCGGCAACCCCCCTCCCCAAGTTTCCCTTAACGGTCCGAGGCGGAAGTCCTCCCCCGAGAATGTCTGCCCCGTGTTCGGTTACAGAAGCTATCCATCATCACATGAATACAATGCACGGAGGCCGGTCGAGAGAACGAACAACTTCGGAGGACCGCCTTTAGAGCGATCTGAAAACCAGAATAAGTAACGGAATGTTGAATGGAAGGATGATAGGGAAAGAAAGGAAGTGGCGAAGATGAGTGCGGTTCCAATCGTCTCATAAAGTTACCTGATGTTCATCCATAGAAGTGAGGCAACTCGTCCCGACCGGGAATCGAACCCGGACCCACTGGGTTCGGAGTTAGACTCACTAACCCCTCAGCCACAACGGTGAACTTAATAGCTGTTTAGAAAAATTGTTTTAACCACAGTCATCTTTATATGTCTAAGTACATAAATATTCGTCTTAAATATGACTTAACATTTTGTACTTTCCTGAAGGAACAACCACGTGACAAGATATATCATCTCAAGATTTATTGCTTTCCTTCAGCGGGATCACTGCGTGCTTGCAATAAAGCTAAAAGGTTGCTGTCATTAGGGTTAGCAAGGTTGATCACACGGAAAAGAAAGTGGACCGCTGAGATATTTTCTGCGACAGTCAATTGGTGCGTCAAGAGTCGTCGGGGCGATCGTAAAACCAACAGAACGGCCGCCAGTCGAGGTGTAGTGTAATTGGTTCTCAAGTCCGCACCCTTCTCAACTTTATGTGTCTGAAGAGCGACGAGCAGCTGTCAGTTCTTCACGGTACAAGCGATGCGGAAATAAGTGCAATGGCAAGATTACATTTACGTCTGTGCATTATTATTATCATTATTATTATTATTATTATTATTATTATTATTATTATTATTATTATTATTAATCATTTCAGAAGTTTCGAGAAAACAGTGACGTGTGGTAGATTTATAGCTCAAAACGGGAGCTTACTCTGTGTAAACAACTAAACTATCTTTATCCTCGACCATGCCGAAATGTAGTAATTATACACCTGGTAGCACCCCTTTAATAGACCTCATTAAAGTACACCTATTCATTATAATTCAGTTGTTCAGCCAATGAGAAATCACCATTGTACCATTATAAAACCGCAAGTATCGATTATTCTCGGATATGCAATCGAATGACAATTAGCGAAAAGTCACGGAGGCTGGAAATCCAATACTGTCGCAGAAAGTTATGTTCTGTTACTATAATAATTAGCGTTAATTGTAAATAATATTCAAATAAATTCAATTTGTCATCTCGTTTTTCAATTCTAAATCAATTTCCAGGTTATGTCAAGACTAATCTTCATGTTATTCTCTAGATTATATCAAGGTCAATGACATTCGTGCCTCGGAAAAAATCAATACTTTCGCATCTGCGCACATCTCACAATTCAGGTCAGTTCCGCTCCTCACTTACATAATCATAACATGAATACTTATGAATAATTTCAAGTTAGAAATATGGTCGAGCATAAAAAGTTGTATGAAACTTGCCTATAATGGCAATTAAAACGCTCGTATGAACATTATAAAACTCGCTTGCGCTCGTTTCATAAACAAACATACTCGCGTCTTAATTACTACCATTATAGGCTCGTTGCATAATGTACTATTATAGTACATGAAGGTTATTTTGCGTTCTAATGAATGTTTATTGAAAATTAATTAATAATCTCCAGTTTATAATAGTTTATTAAAGGGCACTGTGTCCACTGTATGGTTGTTTATATCGTCGGTGTCATGTTGATGTTTTGATGTAGAACACGACTAATCCCACACCGAAGGTAGTTCATTCGATTACTTATTCTTTTATCATAATTATGTAGCCTACATTGTTGTTGTTTATTCAACTGTACGAAAACAGATCTGAACCTCACAAGTGATGATAAGGCACCACTTATAAGGCAACTAGGCCAGGAGATAATGGGATAGGGTGGCCAGTTCCTTCCCCCTCCATTGCATACATTATTCAAATCAACTTTACAGGGAGTTATACCTGATAACTTGATTTGCATGATACACGTCACTGTTCGTTAACAGAAAACCACAATTTAAGTCACACAGAGTTAGTGTACACTCAATGTTGGTTGCTTGATGGTTGCCAGCCCACATTGAGGTATGAGGATATAGAGGGAAAAATTGGATCGGTGTCTGGTGGAGTTGGTAGTTCAGTTGGTAGAGCGTTGGTACGTTTAACCGAAGGTCCCGGGTTCGATATCCGGCCCCGGAACAATTTTTCTCTCGAAATTCGAATTATTCAATTTTACAACATGTAGTAGCTATAAATAATAACGGACCTACTTCAGTCGTAAATGTACGAACTTTAAATATCATTGCTATTGAAGAACGACAATGTTATAAAGAATATTTTAGTTATTTTAATAAATAATTTATGAACTGCAAGTTTAGTTATATATTGTAATATGTGACAGACTATGTTATGAATTTAATATAAAACCTACCATTAAAATTACGTAATATCACTAATAAAGACGTTTCACGCAATCGAAGCAATTTCTTAAATCCACTGTCGCTTTTCTTTGTTTGTAAATAATATTCTTGTAAATAATCACCTCTTTCTTCGGATCAGTCAGTGTTATTTGTAAATTATCTCCACTATGAATGTCGGGTAATTCCCCGGAAAATTCTTGGACTACTCTTTCCAAAATAACATCTCACTGTAGTCAGTTGTATCGATGGTGGATACCCGTGCAGATGAGACAGCGTTGCTAAGTAGCCTACCTGATCAAGAAACACTTCTGTGGTATTCGCCAAACTATATATAAAAGTTGAACGGATTATTCGTGTGATTTTCTGTCAGATTGGTAAAAAATTGAAACGCTGGTAGTTGTCATGTCTGCATGAACAGCTGGCGGGAAGCTCTTTCATGCACTCACGTCTGATATGAACATGGCGTGGCGTGCATCCATCAATAGTGTGCACATCAATGCGCATCCTGTGAGCTGATACCAGACTGTAACTGACGTCAGCTGTTGTGCATGTCGCCCCAGCTAGGTTAATTGTTTTTATTATTTTCACGGCAATTATTCAGCTTTGGGATCATTGGATATTTGTTTTCGCAACGGCAAGTGACAGAATTTTAATCACCCGAAAGATATAATTTACATAGGAAACTGCAATATATATAACATATATATTTTAAAATTCTGTCACTTATATATATATATATATATATATATATATATATATAAAAATCCTGAACTAAAGTGCTGTGAAGTTATGTTTTCATCCATTCACCAGATTCCGCAACGGAATTTTCGAACTAAAAACGCAGTAGTTAAGTTTTAATCATCGTCATTGTCATCATTAATATCATTAATTTTAAAGGCTCAGCCTTGTTATGCATGCCCTAACTTCAGGGAACTGCTTGCGTCAGTTTTTCTTGGCTTTCCAAGTGATACGCAGAGTGGAAGTAAAATAGCTTTGCAGATTTCCAGAGCGAATAGCTCATGTTGTATGTAACAAACAACTATAATTATCATATCGGTGGAACGTTCACAGTTTTTTTTTAAATATATATTTTTTCCAGATTTTTCACACTCTCCCCGGCTTCGGGGATCGAACCTGGGTCTCTTGGTTCTACGTACCAAGCGCTCTGACCACTGAGCTAAGCCGAATTCAATCCATAGCACCGTCCGAACCTTCCTCCTTCAGTGTTTCCCTTTGTGGCCCGACTCCAAATATTAATTGTCAATATTACAGATATTATTCTGTAGGGCAATTAATAAAAAACCTTTAATATTCTCATAGCTAGCAGTGCATATTTCTGTACAGATTACCGTGCACTTAACTGTGGAATTCCGGCCAAACAGTCACTCAGTTGAGTGCGCCTCGTGTATAATGGCAGTTGACTTGGACATAAAAAAAACCTCAACGTATATGCCTAACTAGGGGTCCGGCCACAAAGGGAAACACTGAAGGAGGAAGGTTCGGTCCGGTGCTATGGATTGAATTCGGCGTAGCTCAGTGGTCAGAGCGCTTTGTACGTAGATCCAAGAGACCCGGACTGGATCCCCGACGCAGGAGCGAATTTTTCTCCTCAAATATTAATTGTCAATATTACATATATTATTCTGTAGGACAAATTAATAAAAAACCTTTAATATTCTTATTCGTCAGCTATTGCGAGCAGGTCGTGATTTTTGTCCATATCGATAGGAAATTTAATAAAGAATAATTTATCCCTCTGGCGTGCACGGTTTTTGTGTAAATTTATTTTTAAAAACCTCTGAATTCAAGCCACTGCACAATGCAAGCAGTTTTGATAGAGAGCAGTTCACCTACCTAGACCCACCGAGGTCGTTGACCTCACATCTGTATCACGAATAGAGTGTGTTAACGACGATGTTGCCGGACTGCTGAAACTTCAAACATAATTTTCTAATTAACTGTGCATTTAATCATAAAACGTAATATAGGTTTTCTATTCATTTACTTGTAGGCCTACCCTATCGTCCCTTTTAATCTGTGAGATTATTTCACTGCCAACCTGTATAGCCTCTTTGAACGTGACTCCAAATAGCGTTTTCCTAGCTTTATTACTGTAGTTAAAAATGGTTAAACCACAAAGTCCTAAACACACAAAGAAAGTAAGTCACCCTGTTCTATTCTTGTCAGCATCCCGCATACATTGTGCTTGCCCCTTGGCATTTTATGATTTTTTTAAATTCAAATTTGGATGCAAGTTACCTAAACGTTAAAAAATTATTACTTTTTAATGTACAAATTTGACGTACAACTAAGTCTTACACCTCACTAGGTACGGAAGAGGGAACTTGGAAATTGGCTGTCACATAAAAAAGCAATACTCTTTTTCACCTCATCTTCCTCTTGTTCTCCTTGTCCTTCTTTCGTTCTCTTTATATTCCTATTGATCTCCTTGCCTTCGCCTTAATTCTTCTTGTTCCTCATTGTTCTCCTCATCTTTCGCCTTTTCTCTTTTTTTCCCATTGTTCTCCTTGATTTTCTTTGGTTGTCTTATAACTTCTGCGGTGGCTGAGTGATCAGACCTCCAGCCTGTCACACAGGCGGCCCGGGTTCGAGTTCCTGTCAGGTCTGGAATGTTTAATTGAAAAATCCATAGTGACACTTGTGGCGGAAAAGTTCGCAGTTGGGGTTATCCCGTTTTTTCCCCCATATTAAGCATCTATATCATTCCGTCACAATTTCTTCATTTCATCATCATTCCTTAGGATTCCCCGATCATCTGCTGGCTACGCACGGAGGGAACTGGTCTGGGGACGAGGGAGGTTGGTTGCTGGAAACCTGGATGCGCAGCGAACCTTGGTGTAGTAGCCGGTGTGGGTTTGGGATGTGCCTAGCTTGAGGGCTAGTGCAGTAGATCGTAACAGGTCACAGGGCCATAAGGTCCCCTTCGTAAATTCCATTCCCTTGTCTTTTAGGTCTACTTGTCCTGTGACATCTCGCAGCTAGCGCTCCTTCTGGCTGACCACATGATAAGGGAAGCCTGCCATATCTCGTTCTAAAGAAATGCCAAATTATATAGGTGGTTTAGCATTTCCCCTCAATGAAAAATAATAAGAAGGTGTCCACTATCATTAAAATGTGTACTTTAAAATAATTCTTGTCATTGTCTCTTGTTTATGTGTACTCATTGTATCTTTCAAGGCACATGATTCCGCTTTTAATGCTCGTAGGATTTGAGTCTCCTGTATTTGTCATTAGGAATGCTTTTATTATTATTTATTAGTATTATTAATACTAATAATAGTATTATTATTTTTATTATTACTTATTTAATTATTTACTTACTTACTAATTACTTACTTACGTAATTACTTATTTATTTATTTATTTATTTGTTTATTTATTTCGGAAGGTTCTTACATTGCTATCATAGCAAACATACATTATTTAAACATCTTATTTTCTGATACTGCTGTATATTGCGAAGGATATGCTCTCTCCACGTTTTTTGTAGTTGTGTGCATAAATCAATATGCTAATTGGCTTTCTATGAAGTCCTATTAGAATATTTTCTAGCGTTTCGTGCACGATATAATATATTCTACTCTTCTCCACATTAAACACATGTCTGCACTTATAGTTCTTCTCCCATCTGCTCTGAGTAGCGTCTATGCTAAACTTCGATGAACAAGAATCTTTATGACATAGGTTTCATATCACATTAATTTACTATGTCGGTGGATAAGTGGAGTTTCGGAATGTAATATAGATTTGAACTACTGTACTTTTCTCCATTGCTTAATAAAAATTTAAAATGTGTCGTGTAAAAAAAACAGTAGCGTTTCGACGTTTTGATGTATCTTCGTCTTAAAAATAGAAAATAAAATATGGGTAAAATATAACATTTTATTCACTGGGTTCTTTTCAAATCGCTAAAGATATACATGTAATTCTTAAATGTATCAGAACAGAAGTTCACGTACTAACAGTGTACAATCATATCTTTCTACACAAATTGGTAATACTTTCGGTAAGAATTAACTCCTTTCCAAAAAATTTAATAGTATTGATTCTTGTATATTAATCATTGTAATTTTTGTTCTTTATTTTGTTATTATCTCAATTATTTAGTTAATTTGTACCAAAGTTGTTCATTTTATTGTATTAATTTTATTGCATCACTGTGCTGGACTTTTATTGGTCAATAGCTGTTGTCCAGCACATAAATATCAATAAAGGAAATAAATAAATAATAATTATTAATACACTACTATTACTATTATCATTAGAATCAAAGTTTCACTCTCAAAATCATCTTTGTTCAGGAACTAACACTTCATTTGTTTGTCTATAAAGCACTATAAAAATTCTATATGTTTGTTTTATACGACTTATTAAGGTCATAGCCACCGGTGTGGCTCAGTCGGTTAAGGCGCTTGCCTGCCGATCTGAAGTTGCGCTTGGGCGCGAGTTCGATTCCCGCTTGGGATGATTACTTGGTTGGGTTTTTTCCGAGGTTTTCCCCAACCGTTATGTGAATGTCAGGTAATCTATGGCGAATCCTCGGCCTCATCTAGCCAAATACCATCTCGCTATCACCAATCTCATCGACGCTAAATAACCTAGTAGTTGATACAGCGTCGTTAAATAACCAAATAAAATAAAAAAATATTAAGGTCATTATACTATCTTCCCCATAATGAAATATTCAACATATTTTTGTCTACAGACAGCCTGTTTATTTTTAAAGCAGCATATAACTGTTATATATTTATTTTATGTAAATGTTAACATATGCGTTGTTGTTGTTTAATCATATGTCCGAAGAAAGGTTTGAACCTCAACATGTTCATTTTATCATAACACTCATTTTTATCTCAGTTTCTTAGTTATACAGTCCAATCTATCTAACGATCCACAAATTTTAAATTCTTCATGTATTCCTGAATATAGGCGATAACCACTTCCTATGATTTAAAGATCATAATATAATTGAGTTATTGAGATCAATATCATAGTCGGCCTCGGTAGCGTAGATGGTTGCGGGTTCAATCCCGGCCCAGGTTGATGGCACATAAAGTGTGTTTGAATGCGACAGACTCATGTCAGTAGATTTATTGGCATGTAAAAAGAACTCCTGCGGGAGAAAATTCGGGCACACCAGCGACGCTGATATAACCTCTGCAGTTGCGAGCGTCGTTAAATAAACCATTTTTTTTTTCTTCAATATCATACGTTCACCAGCTTTTTCTACCGCCCATTGCTTTAAATTTCTCTAAATTTGACCATGACAGTAACATAATTACACTGCAAGAATATCTATTTAAATACGCGTAATTGTTACAAGAGTATTTTTCTTTTTCTGTTCAAAATTGGCCCGCTTCATGCGATCCATATTTTGGATCATTCTTACTCACTACAACCCGTGCATTTGAATATATGAGCCGTTCAGAGCAGAAGTGGTGTAAGTCAAAAATGGGTAAAGAGGATTAAAGTAAACATTCTGTAAAATGCAGCGCATAATAGAAATTAATATTCAATTTATTTAAACTATTAGTAGTCAGTGGATAGCGCGAAGGATATATTAATTGCTGCTTTGCGCTGTATTTTACAGAATTTTTACTTTAAACCTCATTACCCAATTTTGACTTACACCGCTTCTGCTCTGAACGGCTCATATGTATCTCACCTTCATCTAGTTTATTAAATAAGTATATAATAAATTTCAATCTTAAGACATATCAACTTGCAAATGTTTATTTGCTATGTAATAACAATATGAACGTTTTCGCCATTTAGGGCATCTTCAGATATAACAAAAAACATATAATCTGGACCTATAACAGTAAATTATGCAAATGACAAAGAATAGAAACATGAGCTATATGTATAAAATATTCGTCTAGTCTAATTTTAAAATTCAAAGATTATCTCTATATTCATCCTGCATTATGTCATATTTACATATAGCTCATGAATCTTATGTATCACATATTGTTTTATATTCTTTGTCATTTGCATAATTTACTGTTATAGGTCCAGATTATATGTTTTTTGTTATATCTGAAGATGCCCTAAACGGCGAAAAGGTTCATATTGTTATTACATAGCAAATAAACATTTGCAAGTTGATATGTCTTAAGATTGAAATTTATTATATACTTATTTAATAATTTACCAGGCATATTGATATATAAAATGAATTGTAAATTCATCTAGTTTGCATAATTTACAAAGCAACAAATGTCGATATTTCTCTCTGAATTAGAATACATAGTGCTGCAGCTATATTTGCACCTGCTCCTAATATGGTGAGGCTATTACAACTGTAGCTTCGACTGTCTTCTCCATCAGAAATCAACTTTGGCCGGTCCCAATGAAAGTATAAAAAAGAAATATCTAGATATGGCCTTACGCCAAGGCTCATCCCTTACTATAGAGCAAGGCAGAGCGAATAACCTTATCTTTCTAGTCAGGAAGTTTTGCTACAAACTAGTGATCCAAACATAAAAAGCGTAGTACATAGTGGGACCAGACCTGGAAACTATTGACTTCAATATAGGTTAAAAGTTTGACTTCAATGCGGCAGATGTAATGCAGCGTAACAACATTGCTTCATCTGCTGCAGTTGCACGATATCGAAAGAGAGCCTGCATCGGTTTTAAGCCACACCTGAGCCTCGTATTATTTCAAACCATTAGGGGCGAAGTGATTGTGTAATATTGAAACAGAATTGTAGTTTAATGCACGCATTTCATTAATCGAAACTCTATTACGTACTTTTTTGTTTTCCAAATGCATAGGTTTATCCTAATTTTATTCTCGTCTGGTGGGATGATTTAATATGTGAATGTTATTTAGAATCGAGATTAATTGAACCTGTCTCATTTGTATTTTACATTTTTATAATGCATAAACATTTATGGCCTGAATCCATTTGCTGATAGGCCGTAATGTTTCGCGAGGTTTCATGTAATTCTTAGTAATTTATATTTAATTTTTTTCACAGAGTCTAAAAAAGACTTCGAACAAAAAGATCAAAACTTTTAGTTTTTATTGAGGGTGATAAAGTTTTCAATGTGCACGTTACTGAGACGCAAAAAGTGAGGCATATAACGTTCTCAAAACTTCTAGGTTTCGGCGCTATAGTAACTGTCAAGTATGAAGGCCGAAACAGTTGGAGTACTTTTGCGCATGCATAAGATAAACAACATCTTAAAGACTATCAAGAAACCATAATAAGCTCTTTTATAATCTATTTATTAAATATTTATTTATATACTAACAACACATTCATTTGTATCCCAATCAAACAGTCCATCGTTTGATTCCTGGCATGAGCAAAAGAAGAGAGTTATCTTCCATCTACGAGACTGGATGTTTATTCCTTATGACATGCTGTTCTGTGTTTTCTCGGAGGTGGTCCAGTGCCATGATGACCACACGACTGGGAAGACCCGCAATATGTGCCTCTCTAATGTTAGTCAAATTGTGTAGCCTATACCCTCCCGCACATCTCATTGAATTGTAAGTCGATTTGAAAAGGCGAGATAAAACATGACAGCTTTGCAAATTCAAGAGAAGTACGACATACTTGATATTGAGACTAAAGAAACGGCTTAGAATAAGTTTACACGCAGTTTACAACATGTGTAATTACTATGGCGACTAATAACCGAAGAAAACAACCTGACTTGAAGATCACGTGATAGTGAATGCGTAGAAACAATTGTACAACTTCGTAACTTATACACGGTGTAAGGAGTATAAGTGCCATTATTTTAATTCATGATTATTCATGTCATAAGGAAGAGAAAATGTCCTCACAATTCTTTTCTAATTGCAATACTAAACTAATTATTAAAGTTTAAAAATGTTAGACGTTTTCCAACGTTACTGGATGGGGAGGAGGGGATTTATAAGTAAACACACAGTACAGACATATCGGTACAAAACAGATGCTCTGTTCTAATGCAGGAGTGGACCATGCTAATACTGTTGTTTATATGAAATGAGCAGCAAATACAAACTTTCAATCTCATTAATAGAACATTATGGTAAATTTTCATTTTATGTAACAATATTGCTCCATTTTCATTGTACGTCAAAAAAATAAACAGTAATGGCTTTTTGCACAAAATCACACGAACTTTTTTTCTAATGCAAAATTTTAATCTCTCCCATTCTATAAAGCAGTATCATTTTTAAACAAATTTCTGGTTATGTGATTTTCGAAACCGGGTACGAGACTCCTAGTTTCTAAATATCGTTGCGAAACTGCTACAAAAGTTCGCCGGTTAGCTAACCTTCTTTGAGGAGAACGTTGACGGTACATCCTTCTTGCCTCACTTGAATTACGACGACTTTCTCCATAAATTAATAACATATGATGTTCCTAAACTGTAAATGACATTGTAAGTTGTTTATCGAATACCCTGTACTGAACTGTCATCCGCTCTGCAGTAGACCTATGGATAGGGAGCTTGAACTCAGCTGACTCGTACTTACATCTGTGCAGTGTACTGCATGCTGAACACGTTGCCACGTCTCTCACGCCAGAA